>NW_025963795.1:610000-866438 GCF_023055435.1 Haliotis rufescens
ACATCAGACCAGTCACTCATTGTACAGGTCACACATTGTACATCAGACCAGTCCCTCATTGTACAGGTCACACATTGTACATCAGACCAGTCACACATTATACAGGTCACACATTGTACATCAGACAAGTCACTCATTGTACATGTCACACATTGTACATCAGACCAGTCACACACTGTACAGGTCACGCATTGAACAACAGACCAGTCACACATTGTACAACAGACCAGTCACACATTATACAGGTCACACATTGTACATCAGACCAGTCACACATTGTACTGGTCACACATTGTACATAAGACCAGTCACACATTGTACAGGTCACACATTATACATCAGACCAGTCACACATTGTACAGGTCACACATTGTACTGTTCACACATTGTACAACAGACCAGTCACACATTGTACAGGTCACACATTGTACTGGTCACACATTGTACATCAGACCAGTCACACATTGTACAGGTCACACATTGTACAGGTCACACATTGTACATCAGACCAGTCACACATTGTACAGGTCACACATTGTACATTAGACCAGTCACACATTGTACAGGTCACACATTATACATCAGACCAGTCACACATTGTACAGGTCACACATTGTACTGGTCACACATTGTACATCAGACCAGTCACACATTGTACAGGTCACACATTGTACATTAGACCAGTCACACCTTGTAAAGGTCACACATTGTACTGTTCACACATTGTACAACAGACCAGTCACACATTGTACAGGTCACACATTATACATCAGACCAGTCACACATTGTACTGGTCACACATTGTACAACAGACCAGTCACACATTGTACAACAGTAGGTACTGACATGACACACAACTCCTTGGGATAGTGGTGTAGTTTCTGACAGCATGACTTACATTGACTTACTTGGTTTTACTGACATGTTTTAGTCTGAATTCCACGGTTTTACTGACAGTGTGGTGTATTCTGACTTACATGGTTTTACTGACGATGGTTTCATTAGCCTCTAATTCATCGTCAGAGTCCTGTGTAGTTGGGACGATGCTGCAACTAATGATGCGGCGCCGGGCTTCCAGGATGACCCGTTGTACCTCCTCTGTGCCGGCCACCTCCAGGGCCTTCCGCCTGTGCTGGTCAACACGCTCACTGTCTGCCCCGTGCTTCAGCAGGTGACGAACAATCTTTACCTGAAGACACAACAACCTTCAGCTGCAGACACAACATCCTTCAGCTGCAGACACAACAATCTTCACCTGCAGACAAAACAACCTTCACCTGCAGACACAACATCCTTCAGCTGCAGACACAACAATCTTCACCTGCAGACAAAACAATCTTCACCTGCAAACACAACAACCTTCACCTGCAGACACAACAATCTTCACCTGCAGACACAACAACCTTCACCTGCAGACACAACTTCCTTCACCTGCAAACACAACAATCTTCACCTGCAAACACAACAATCTTCAGCGGCAGACACAACATCCTTCACCTGCAGACACAACAACCTGCCGACACAACAATCTTCACCTGCAGACATAACAATCTTCACCTGCAAACACAACAATCTTCACCTGCAGACACAACAACCTTCACCTGCAGACAAAACAACCTTCACCTGCAGACACAACATCCTTCAGCTGCAGACACAACAATCTTCACCTGCAGACAAAACAATCTTCACCTGCAAACACAACAACCTTCACCTGCAGACACAACAATCTTCACCTGCAGACACAACAATCTTCACCTGCAGACACAACTTCCTTCACCTGCAAACACAACAATCTTCACCTGCAAACACAACAATCTTCAGCGGCAGACACAACATCCTTCACCTGCAGACACAACAACCTGCCGACACAACAATCTTCACGTGCAGACACAACAATCTTCACCTGCAAACACAACAATCTTCACCTGCAGACACAACAACCTTCACCTGCAGACACAACAATCTTCACCTGCAGACACAACAATCTTCACCGGCAGACACAACAACCTTCACCTGCAGACACAACAATCTTCACCTGCAGACACAACAATCTTCACCTGCAGACAAAACAACCTTCACCTGCAGACAAAACAACCTTCACCTGCAGACACAACAATCTTCACCGGCAGACACAACAACCTTCACCTGCAGACACAACAACATTAACCTGCAGACACAATGATCACAGGCAGATACAACAATCTTCACCTGCAGACACAACAACTTGCACCGGCAGACACAAGAATTATCACCTGCAGACACAAGAATCATCACCTGCAGACACAACTATCATCTCCTGCAGTCACAATAATCATCACCTGAAGACACAACTATCATCTCCTGCAGACACAACAACCTTCACCTGCAGACACAACTTCCTTCACCTACAGACACAACAATCTTCACCTGCAGACACAACAATCTTCACCTGAAGACATAACATCCTTCACCTACAGACACAACAACCTTCACCTGCAGACACAACAACCTTCACCTGCAGACATAACATCCTTCACCTACAGACACAACAATCTTCACCTGCAGACACAACAACCTTCACCTGCAGACACAACTTTCACCTGCAGACACAACAACCTTCACCTGCAGACACAACATCCTTCAGCTGCAGACACAACAATCTTCACCTGCAGACAAAACAATCTTCACCTGCAAACACAACAACCTTCACCTGCAGACACAACAATCTTCACCTGCAGACACAACAACCTTCACCTGCAGACACAACTTCCTTCACCTGCAAACACAACAATCTTCACCTGCAAACACAACAATCTTCAGCGGCAGACACAACATCCTTCACCTGCAGACACAACAACCTGCAGACACAACAATCTTCACCTGCAGACATAACAATCTTCACCTGCAGGCACAACAACCTTCACCTGCAGACACAACAATCTTCACCTGCAGACACAACAACCTTCACCTGCAGACACAACAACATTAACCTGCAGACACAATGATCACAGGCAGATACAACAATCTTCACCTTGCAGACACAACAACTTGCACCGGCAGACACAAGAATTATCACCTGCAGACACAAGAATCATCACCTGCAGACACAACTATCATCTCCTGCAGTCACAATAATCATCACCTGAAGACACAACTATCATCTCCTGCAGACACAACAACATTCACCTGCACACACAACAACCTTCACCTGCAGACACAACAATCTTCACCTGCAGACAAAACAACCTTCACCTGCAGACACAACAACCTTCACCTGCAGACACAACAACATTAACCTGCAGACACAATGATCACAGGCAGATACAACAATCTTCACCTTGCAGACACAACAACTTGCACCGGCAGACACAAGAATTATCACCTGCAGACACAACAACCTTCACCTGCAGACATAACAATCTTCACCTGCAGGCACAACAATCTTCACCTGCAGGCACAACAATCTTCACCTGCAGACACAACAACCTTCACCTGCAGACACAACAACATTAACCTGCAGACACAATGATCACAGGCAGATACAACAATCTTCACCTTGCAGACACAACAACTTGCACCGGCAGACACAAGAATTATCACCTGCAGACACAAGAATCATCACCTGCAGACACAACTATCATCTCCTGCAGTCACAATAATCATCACCTGAAGACACAACTATCATCTCCTGCAGACACAACAACATTCACCTGCACACACAACAACCTTCACCTGCAGACACAACAATCTTCACCTGCAGACATAACAATCTTCACCTGCAGACACAACAACCTTCACCTGCAGACACAACAATCATCACCTGCAGACACAACTATCATCTCCTGCAGACACAACTATCATCTCCTGCAGACACAACTATCATCTCCTGTAGACACAACAATCATCACCTGCAGACACAACTATCATCTCCTGCAGACACAACAACATTCACCTGCAGACACAACAACCTTCACCTGCAGACACAACAACATTAACCTGCAGACACAATGATCACAGGCAGATACAACAATCTTCACCTTGCAGACACAACAACTTGCACCGGCAGACACAAGAATTATCACCTGCAGACACAACAATCTTCACCTGCAGACATAACAATCTTCACCTGCAGACACAACAACCTTCACCTGCAGACACAACAATCTTCACCTGCAGACATAACATCCTTCACCTGAAGACATAACATCCTTCACCTACAGACACAACAACCTTCACCTGCAGACACAACAACCTTCACCTGCAGACATAACATCCTTCACCTACAGACACAACAATCTTCACCTGCAGACACAACAACCTTCACCTGCAGACACAACTTTCACCTGCAGACACAACCTTCACCGGCAGACACAACAACCTTCACCTACAGACACAACAATCTTCACCTGCAAACACAATCTTCAGCGGCAGACATAAAAATATTAACCTGCAGACACAACAATCTTCACCTGCAAACACAACAACCTGCCGACACAACAATCTTCACCTGCAGACAAAACAACCTTCACCTGCAGACACAATGATCACCGGCAGACACAACAATCATCACCTGCAGACACAACTATCATCTCCTGCAGACACAAGAATCATCACCTGCAGACACAACTATCATCTCCTGCAGACACAACAATCATCACCTGCAGACACAACTATCATCACCTGCAGACACAACTATCATCTCCTGCAGACACAATAATCATCACCTGCAGACACAACTATCATCTCCTGCAGACACAACTATCATCTCCTGCAGACACAACTATCATCTCCTGTAGACACAACAATCATCACCTGCAGACACAACTATCATCTCCTGCAGACACAACAATCATCACCTGCAGACACAACTATCATCTCCTGCAGACACAACTATCATCTCCTGCAGACACAATAATCATCGCCTGCAGACACAACTATCATCTCCTGCAGACACAAGAATCATCACCTGCAGACACAACTATCATCTCCTGCAGACACAACTATCCATCATTTTTTGGAGATTTGTTGGCATTTGTATAATTATGTTCCAGACACAGAAAGCCTTGGATTAGTGCCACTGTCCTTTTAGAGAAATTAAACATTCTAAAATTATTTCTGTCATTGTACATTAATTCCTGTTTATTTAAACATGTCAGTATCAATTTCATGGGCAACCTGGCTGTACTGAGTGTGATTTCATGATGGCCTTCCTGGCTGTACCTAGGGTGATTTCATGATAGCCTACCTGGCTGTACCTAGGGTGATTTCATGATAGCCTACCTGCCTGTACCTAGGGTGATTTCATGATAGCCTACCTGGCTGTACCTAGGGTGATTTCATGATAGCCTACCTGCCTTTACCTAGGGTGATTTCATGATGGCCTACCTGCCTGTACCTAGGGTGATTTCATGATAGCCTACCTGGTTGTACCTAGGATGATTTCATGATGGCCTACCTGCCTTTACCTAGGGTGATTTCATGATAGCCTACCTGCCTTTACCTAGGATGATTTCATGATGGCCTACCTGCCTTTACCTAGGGTGATTTCATGATAGCCTACCTGCCTGTACCTAGGATGATTTCATGATGGCCTACCTGCCTGTACCTAGGGTGATTTCAAAATGGCCTACCTGCCTGTACCTAGGGTGATTTCATGATGGCCTAACTGGCTGTACCTAGGGTGATTTCATGATAGCCTACTTGGTTGTACCTAGGATGATTTCATGATGGCCTACCTGGTTGTACCTAGGGTGATTTCATGATAGCCTACCTGGTTGTACCTAGGATGATTTCATGATGGCCTACCTGCCTTTACCTAGGGTGATTTCATGTTGGCTTACCTGCCTTTACCTAGGGTGATTTCATGTTGGCTTACCTGCCTTTACCTAGGGTGATTTCATGTTGGCTTACCTGCCTGTACCTAGGATGATTTCATGATGGCCTACCTGCCTGTACCTAGGGTGATTTCATGATAGCCTACGTGGTTGTACCTAGGATGATTTCATGATGGCTTACCTGCCTTTACCTAGGGTGATTTCATGTTGGCTAACCTGGTTGTACCTAGGATGATTTCATGATGCCCTACCTGCCTGTACCTAGGATGATTTCATGATGGCCTACCTGCCTGTACCTAGGGTGATTTCATGATAGCCTACCTGGTTGTACCTAGGATGATTTCATGATGCCCTACCTGCCTGTACCTAGGGTGATTTCATGATAGCCTACCTGGTTGTACCTAGGGTGATTTCATGATAGCCTACCTGGTTGTACCTAGGATGATTTCATGATGGCCTCCATGCCTTTACCTAGGGTGATTTCATGTTGGCTTACCTGGTTGTACCTAGGGTGATTTCATGATAGCCTACCTGGCTGTACCTAGGGTGATTTCATGATAGTCTACCTGGCTGTTCCTAGGGTGATTTCATGATAGCCTACCTGGTTGTACCTAGGATGATTTCATGATGGCCTCCATGCCTTTACCTAGGGTGATTTCATGTTGGCTTACCTGGTTGTACCTAGGGTGATTTCATGATAGCCTACCTGGCTGTACCTAGGGTGATTTCATGATAGTCTACCTGTCTGTTCCTAGGGGGATTTCATGATAGCCTACCTGGTTGTACCTAGGATGATTTCATGATAGCCTACCTGGTTGTACCTAGGATGATTTCATGATAGCCTACCTGGCTGTACCTAGGGTGATTTCATGATGGCCTACCTGGCTGTATTTTGCTGCAACATGTAGAGGAGTCCATCCAATGTCATCAACAGCATTCACATCAGCATTGTTGTTCAACAACAACTTTACAACATTCCGGTAGCCATTAGCACTGGCCATATGCAGCTGGAACATACAGAAATCATTATCTCACATACAGCTTGAACATGCAGAAATCATTATCTCACATACAGCTGGGACATACAGAAATCATTTTCTCACATACAGCTTGAACATACAGAAATCATTATCTCACATACAGCTTGAACATGCAGAAATAATTATCTCACATACAGCTTGGACATACAGAAATTGATATCTCACATACAGCTGGGACATACAGAAATCATTATGTCACATACAGCTGGAACATGCAGAAATCATTATCTCACATACAGCTGGGACATACAGAAATCAATATCTTACATACAGCTGGAACATGCAGAAATCATTATCTCACATACAGCTGGGACATACAGAAATCATTATCTCACATACAGCTTGGACATAAGAAATTGTTATCTCACATACAGCTGGAACATACAGAAATCATTATCTCACATACAGCTGGGACATACAGAAATCATTATCTCACATACAGCTTGAACATGCAGAAATCATTATCTCACATACAGCTTGGACATACAGAAATTGATATCTCACATACAGCTGGGACATACAGAAATCATTACTATCTCACATACAGCTGCAACATACAGAAATCATTATCTCACATACAGCTGGGACATAAGAAATCGTTATCTCACATACAGCTGGAACATGCAGAAATCATTATCTCACATACAGCTGGGACATACAAAGATCAATATCTCACCTACAGCAGGGACATACAGAAACCATTATCTCACATGCAGCTGAAACATACAGAAATCATTATCTCACATAACCTGGGACATACACAAATCCTTATCTCACATACACCTTGGACATACAGAAACCAATATCTCACATGCAGCTGGGACATACAGCAATCATTATCTCACATATAGCTTGGGCATACAGAAATCATTATCTCATATACAACTCGGACACACAACAATCCTTATCTCACATACACCTTGGACATACAGAAACCAATATCTTACATACAGCTGGGACATACATAAATCATTATCTCACTTGCAGCTGGAACATACTGAAATCATCAATATCTCCTATACAGCTAGGACATACAGAAACCAATATCCCACATAGAGCTGGGACATACAAAAATCATTATCTAACATACAGCAGGGGCATACAGAAACCATTATCTCACATACAGCTGGAACATACAGAAATCATCATTATCATACAGCTGGGACATACAAAAAACATCATTATCTCACATACAGCGAGGACATACAGAAATCATTATCTCACACAGCTGTGTATATTGATTAAGGATCGTACAGTCAGGTACTATGTGGCCTGTATCTATGGAAGTAAACCACACAGCTGTGTATATTGATTAAGGATCGTACATTCAGGTACTATGTGGCCTGTATATATGGAAGTAAACCACACAGCTGTGTATATTGATTAAGGATCGTACAATCAGGTACTACGTGGCCTGTATCTATGGAAGTAAACCACACAGCGGTGTATATTCATTAAGGATCGTACAGTCAGGTACTACGTGGCCTGTATCTATGGAAGTAAACCACACAGCTGTGTATATTCATTAAGGATCGTACAGTCAGGTACTACGTGGCCTGTATCTATGGAAGTAAACCACACAGCTGTGTATATTGATTAAGGATCGTACAGTCAGGTACTACGTGGCCTGTATGTATGGAAGTAAACCACACAGCTGTGTATATTGATTAAGGATCATACAGTCAGGTACTATGTGGCCTGTATATATGGAAGTAAACCACACAGCTGTGTATATTGATTAAGGATCGTACAATCAGGTACTACGTGGCCTGTATGTATGGAAGTAAACCACACAGCTGTGTATATTGATTAAGGATCGTACAGTCAGGTACTATGTGGCCTGTATATATGGAAGTAAACCACACAGCTGTGTATATTGATTAAGGATCGTACAATCAGGTACTACGTGGCCTGTATCTATGGAAGTAAACCACACAGCTGTGTATATTGATTAAGGATCGTACAGTCAGGTACTACATGGCCTGTATGTATGGAAGTAAACCACACAGCTGTGTATATTGATTAAGGATCGTACAATCAGGTACTACATGGCCTGTATATATGGAAGTGAACTACACAGCTATGAAAGTTTCCTGTTGGGAAGTAGGATTGGGAGATCTATGATAATCTACAAGTTTGTGTGAAGGCTTTGTGTGACTACCTCACAGTTAATCCACAAAGAGAGTGGAGGAAATAGAGGGGGATAAGACAATAAGCTCTACCTGTGTGAGCTAACATTATACTCTACCTGTATGAGGTGACAATACACTCTATCTGTGTCACAATACACTCTACCTGTGTGACAATAAGCTCTACCTGTGTGAGGTAACAATATACTCTACCTGTGTGAGGTGACAATACACTCTATCTGTGTGAGGTGACAATACACTCTACCTGTGTGAGGTGACAATACACTCTATCTGTGTGAGGTGACAATACACTCTACCTGTGTGGGGAAATAATATACTCTACCTGTGTGAGGTGACAATACACTCTATCTGTGTGAGGTGACAATACACTCTACCTGTGTGGGGAAATAATATACTCTACCTGTGTGAACAATACTCTTCCCTGTGTGAGGTGACAATACACTCAACCTCTGTGATAATACACTCTACCCATGTCACAGTACTCTCTACCTGTATGACAATACACTGTACCTGTGTGAAATTACTCAACCTGTGTGACAATACACTCTACCTGTGTGAGGAAATAATATACTCCACCTGTGTGACAATACACACTACCCTGTGTGAGGTGACAATACACTCAACCTCTGTGACAATACACTCTACCCATGTCACAGTACTCTCTACCTGTATGACAATACACTGTACCTTTGTGAAATTACACTCAACCTTGGTGTCAATACACTCTACCTGTGTGCCAATACACTCAACCCTGTGTGAGGTGACAATACACTCAACCTCTGTGACAATACACTCTAACTGTGTGACAATACACTCTACCCTGTGTGAGGTGACAATACACTCTACCTGTGTGAGGAAATAATACACTCTAACTGTGTGACAATACACTCTACCTGTGTGCCAATACACTCAACCCTGTGTGAGGTGACAATACACTCAACCTCTGTGACAATACACTCTAACTGTGTGACAATACACTCTACCTGTGTGCCAATACACTCAACCCTGTGTGAGGTGACAATACACTCAACCTCTGTGACAATACACTCTAACTGTGTGACAATACACTCTACTTGTGTGAGGTGACAATACACGCTACCTGTGGGAGATAACAATACACTCCACCGGTGTGACAATACACTCACTCTACTTGTGTGAGGTGACAATACACTCTACCTGTGTCAATACAATCTACCTGTGTGAGGTAACAATACACACTACCCTGTGTGAGGTGGCAATACACTCTACCTGCGACAAAACAATCTACCTGTGTGAGGTCACAATACACTCTACCCTGCGTAAGGTGAAATACACTCTACTTGTGTGAGGTGACAATACACACTACCTGTGACAATACACTCCACCTGTGTGAGGTGACAATACACTTTACCCTGTGTGACAAAACACTCTACCTGTGTGAGGTGACAATACACTCTACTTGTGTGACAATACACTCTACCTGTGTGAGGTGACAATACACTATACCTGTGTGAGGTAACAATACACACTAACCTGTGTGACAAAACACTCTACCTGTGTGACAATACACTCTACTTATGTGAGGTGACAATACACACTACCTGTGACAATATACTCTACCTGTGTGAGGTAAAAATACACTCTACCCTTTGTGAGATGACAATACACTCCACCTGTGTGAGATGACAATACACTCTACCTGTGGGAGGTAACAATACACTTTACCTGTGTGACAATACACTCTACCTGTGTGAGGTGACAATACACTCTACCTGTGTGACAATACACTCTACCTGAGTGACAAAATGCTCTACCTCTGTGAGGTAACAGTACTCTTCCCTGTGTGACAAAACGCTCTACCTGTGTGACAATACACTCCACCTGTGGGAGGTAACAATACACTTTACCTGTGTGACAATACACTCTACCTGTGTGAGGTGACAATACACTCTACCTGTGTGACAATACACTCTACCTGAGTGACAATACACTCTACCTGAGTGACAATACACGCTACCTGTGTGAGATAACAATACACTCTACCTGTGTGAAGTATCGATACCCTCTACCTGTGTGAAGTATCGATACCCTCTACCTTTGTGAAGTAACCATACACTCTACCTGTGTGAAGTATCGATACACTCTACCTGTGTGAAGTGACAATACACTCTATCTGTGTGACAATACACTCTACCTGTGTGACAATACACTCTACCCTAAGTCACAATACACTCTACCTGTGTGAGGTGACAATACATTCTACCCTGTGTGAGGTGACAATACATTCTACATGTGTGAGGTGACAATACAATCTACCTGTGTGAGGTGAAAATACGCTCTACCTGTGTAACAATACACTCTACCTGCGTGAGATGACAATACACTCTACCCTGTGTGAGATGACAATACACTCTACCTGTGTGAGGTGACAATACAGTCTACCTGTTTGAGGTGACAATACACTCTACTTGTGTGACAATACACGCTACCTGTGTCACAATACACTCTACCTGTGTGACAATACGCTCTACCCTGTGTGAGATGACAATACTCTCTTCCTGTGTGACAATACGCTCTACCTGAGTGACAATACACTCTACCTGAGTGACAATACGCTCTACCCTGTGTGAGATGACAATACACTCTAACTGTGTGACAATACTCTCTTCCTGTGTGACAATATGCTGTACCTGTGTGACAATACACTCTACCTGTGTGAAGTAACAATACACTCTACCTGTGTGAGTTGACAATACACTCTACCTGTGTGACAATACGCTGTACCTTTGTGACAATACACTCTACCTGTGTGAAGTAACAATACACTCTACCTGTGTGAGTTGACAATACACTCTACCTGTGTGAGGTGACAATACGCTCTACCCTGTGTCACAATACACTCTACCCTGTGTGAGGTGACAATACACTCTACCTGTGTGAGGTGACAATACTCTCTACCCTGTGTGAGGTGACAATACGTTCTACCCTGTGTGAGGTGAATATACTCTCTACCCTGTGTGAGGTGACAATACCCTCTACCCTGTGTGAGGTGAATAAACTCTCTACCCTGTGTGAGGTGACAATACACTCTACCTGTGTGAGGTGGCAATACTCTCTACCTGTGTGAAGTAACAATATACTCTACCTGTGTGAAGTAACAATACACTCTACCTGTGTGAAGTAACAATATACTCTACCTGTGTGAAGTAACAATACACTCTACCTGGGTGAAGTAACAATACACTCTACCTGTGTGAAGTAACAATACACTCTACCTGTGTGAGGTAACAATATACTCTACCTGTGTGAAGTAACAATATACTCTACCTGTGTGAAGTAACAATACACTCTACCTGTGTGAAGTAACAATATACTCTACCTGTGTGAAGTAACAATACACTCTACCTGTGTGAAGTAACAATACGCTCTACCTGTGTGAGGTAACAATACGCTCTACCTGTGTGAAGTATCGATACCCTCTACCTGTGTGAAGTAACAATACACTCTACCTGTGTGAGGTAACAATACACTCTTCCTGTGTGAGATGAGAATATACCTACTCTATCAGTATATCTACTATACTGACATATGCAAGGTAAACATACACTGTACCTGTGTGTCTCCAGCGCTGACATCTGTATGTTGAATGTAAACCAGGAAGGAACGAACACAAGGAATGAACTTATGCACCTGATTATATTGATCAACACACCCAAACACACATGAATTCACAGTCCTTTGTACATCCTAATTTCCTTGTAGTGATATAAATAGATGTACAGGAAAGTGTTGTCTGATATACAGATCAATCCAGGTATGTTTGTGAAGTGGGAGTCTGTCCATATATAGCTGTCTCTCCACCTACCCAAGTGATGCCTCCCTCCGCCACTGCGTTGATGTCGTGTCCAGCATCAAGACCCTCCTGGACAGCAGCATGCAGCACCTGGCATCTCTCCCTGCGCAGCGACACCTGCTGGCTGGGCTTCAGACCTGACACATTCAAGTGAGAGAGTAAATGTCAGCCCTTGTCCCGACCAATGACAGACACTGGATCTCTTTGGTCCCCATCCGCTGGCAGACACTGGACCTCCCTTGTACCCACCCCTGACAGACACTGGACCTCCCTTGTACCCACCCCTGACAGACACTGCACCTCCCTTTTACCCACCCCTGACAGACACTGGACCTCCCTTGTACCCACCCCTGACAGACACTGGACCTCCCTTGTCCCCACCCCTGACAGACACTGGACCTCCCTTGTACCCACCCCTGACAGACACTGGACCTCCCTTGTACCCAACCCTGACAGACACTGGACCTCCCTTGTCCCCACACCATGACAGACACTGGACCTCCCTTGTACCCACCCCTGACAGACACTGGATCTCCCTTGTACCCACCCCTGACAGACACTGGACCTCCCTTGTCCCCACCCCTGACAGACACTGGACCTCCCTTGTCCCCACCCCTGACAGACACTGGACCTCCCTTGTACCCACCCCTGACAGACACTGGACCTCCCTTGTACCCACCCCTGACAGACACTGGATCTCCCTTGTACCCACCCCTGATAGACACTGGATCTCCCTTGTCCCCACAACCTGAAAGACACTGGATCTCCCTTGTCCCCACACCCTGACAGACAATGGATCTCATTGGTCCCCACCCCCTGGCAGACACTGGACCTCCCTTGTCCCCACACCCTGACAGACATTGGATCTCCTTCGTCCCCACCCCCTGACAGACACAGGATCTCCCTTGTCCCTACACCCTGACAGACACTGGACCTCCCTTGTCCCCACACCTGACAGACAATGGATCTCATTGGTCCCCACACCCTGGCAGAGACTGGATCTCCTTGGTACCCACACCCGGACAGACATTGGATCTCCTTGGTCCCCACACCCTGGCAGACACTGGATCTCCCTTGTACCCACCCCTGACAGACACTGGATCTCCCTTGTCCCCACACCCTGACAGACAATGGATCTCCCTTGTCCCCACACCATGACAGACACTGGATCTCCCTTGTCCCCACACCCTGACAGACAATGGATCTCCTTGGTCCCCACCCCTGACAGACACTGGATCTCCCTTGTACCCACCCCTGACAGACACTGGACCTCCCTTCTCCCCACACCCTGACAGACACTGGACCTCCCTTGTCCCCACACCCTGACAGACACTGGATCTCCCTTGTGCCCACCCCTGACAGACACTGGACCTCCCTTGTCCCCATCCCTGACAGACACTGGATCTCCCTTGTACCCACCCCCGACAGACACTGGACCTCCCTTGTACCCACCCCGGACAGACACTGGACCTCCCTTTTACCCACCCCTGACAGACACTGGACCTCCCTTGTACCCACCCCGGACAGACACTGGACCTCCCTTGTCCCCACACCCTGAAAGACACTGGACCTCCCTTGTCCCCACCCCTGACAGACACTGGATCTCCCTTGTACCCACCCCTGACAGACTCTGGATCTCCCTTGTACCCACCCCTGACAGACACTGGACCTCCCTTGTACCCACCCCTGACAGACACTGGACCTCCCTTGTACCCACCCCTGACAGACACTGGACCTCCCTTGTACCCACCCCTGACAGACACTGGACCTCCCTTGTCCCCACACCCTGACAGACACTGGACCTCCCTTGTCCCCACCCCTTACAGACACTGGATCTCCCTTGTCCCCACCCCTGACAGACACTGGATCTCCCTTGTACCCACCCCTGACAGACACTGGATCTCCCTTGTACCCACCCCTGACAGACACTGGACCTCCCTTGTACCCACCCCTGACAGACACTGGATCTCCCTTGTCCCCACCCCTGACAGACACTGGACCTCCCTTGTCCCCTCACCCTGACAGACACTGGACCTCCCTTGTCCCCACACCTGACAGACACTGGAGCTCCCTTGTACCCACCCCTGACAGACACTGGATCTCCCTTGTCGCCACCCCTGACAGACACTGGATCTCCCTTGTCCCCACACCCTGGCAGAGACTGGATCTCCTTGGTACCCACACCCGGACAGACATTGGATCTCCTTGGTCCCCACCCCCTGACAGACAATGGATCTCCTTGGTCCCCACCACTGGCAGACACTTGATCTCCTTGGTCCCCACACTCTGACAGACACTGGATCTCCTTGGTCCCCACCCCCTGACAGACACTGGATCTCCCTTGTCCCCACCCCTGACAGACACTGGATCTCCCTTGTACCCACCCCTGACAGACACTGGATCTCCCTTGTACCCACCCCTGACAGACACTGGACCTCCCTTGTACCCACCCCTGACAGACACTGGATCTCCCTTGTCCCCACCCCTGACAGACACTGGACCTCCCTTGTCCCCTCACCCTGACAGACACTGGACCTCCCTTGTCCCCACACCTGACAGACACTGGACCTCCCTTGTCCCCACCCCTGACAGACACTGGATCTCCCTTGTCCCCACCCCTGACAGACACTGGATCTCCCTTGTCCCCACACCCTGGCAGAGACTGGATCTCCTTGGTACCCACACCCGCACAGACATTGGATCTCCTTGGTCCCCACCCCCTGACAGACAATGGATCTCCTTGGTCCCCACCACTGGCAGACAGTGAATCTCCTTGGTCCCCACACCCTGACAGACATTGGATCACCTTGGTCCCCACACCCTGACAGACATTGGATCACCTTGGTCCCCACCACTGGCAGACACTTGATCTCCTTGGTCCCCACAGCCTGGTAGAGACTGGATCTCATTGGTCCCCACACCCTGACAGAGACTGGATCTCCCTGGTCCCCACACCCTGACAGACACTGGATCTCCTTGGTCCCCACCCGCTGGCAGACACTGGATCTCCTTGGTCCCCACCCCCTGACATACACTGGATCTCCTTGGTCCCCACACTCTGACAGATAATGGATCTCCTTGGTCCCCCACCCCTGGCAGACAGTGGATCTCCTTGGTCCCCACACCCTGACAGACACT
Source organism: Haliotis rufescens (assembly GCF_023055435.1). NCBI lineage: Eukaryota > Metazoa > Mollusca > Gastropoda > Lepetellida > Haliotidae > Haliotis > Haliotis rufescens. Next base: position 625,974 of record NW_025963795.1, read on the forward strand.
GGATCTCCTTGGTCCCCACCCCTGGCAGACACTGGATCTCCTTGGTCCCCACCCCCTGACATACACTGGATCTCCTTGGTCCCCACCCCTGGCAGACACTGGATCTCCTTGGTCCCCACCCCCTGACAGACAATGGATCTCCTTGGTCCCCAACCCCTGACAGACACTGGATCTCCTGGGTCCCTACACCCTGACAGAGAATGGATCTCCTTGGTCCCCACACCCTGACAGCAACTGGACCACCCTTGTCCCAACCCCCGACAGACACTGGACAGCCCTTGTCCCCAACCCCGACAGACACTGGACCACCCTTGTCACCACGACCGACAGACACTAGACCGCAACTTGTCCCCAACCCCGACAAACACTGGACCACCCTTGTCACCACACCCGACAGACACTGGACCACTTTTGTCCCCATCCCCTGACAGACACTGAACCACCCTTGTCCCCACCCCCGTTAGACACTGGACCTTCCTTGTCTCGACCCCCGACAGACACTGGACTGCCCTTGTCCCCACCCCCGTTAAGCACTGGACCGCCCTTGTAACCACCCCCAACAGACAGTGGACCGCTTTTGTCCCCATCCCCAACAGACAGTGGACCTCCCTTGTCCCCACCCCTGACAGACACTGGACCTCCCTTGTCCCCACCCATGACAGACACTGGACCTCCCTTGTCCCCACCCCCGTTAGACACTGGACCTTCCTTGTCTCGACACCCGACAGACACTGGACTGCCCTTGTCCCCACCCCCGACAGACACTGGACTGCCCTTGTCCCCACCCCCGTCAAGCACTGGACCGCCCTTGTAACCACCCCCGACAGACACTGGACCGCTTTTGTCCCCACCCCCAACAGACAGTGGACCTCCCTTGTCCCAACCCCTGACAGACACTGGACCGCCCTTGTAACCACCCCCGACAGACACTGGACCGCTTTTGTCCCCACCCCCAAAAGACACTGGACCGCCCTTGTCCCCACCCATGACAGACACTGGACCGCCCTTGTTCCCACACCCTGACAGACACTGGACCGCCCTTGTCCAGACCCCCGACAGACACTAGACCGCCCTTGTCCCCACCCCCGACAGACACTGGACCACCCTTGTCCCCACCCCTGACAGACACTGGACCACCCTTGTCTCAACCCCCTGACAGACACTGGACCTCCCTTGTCCCCATCCCCTGACAGACACTGGACCACCCTTGTCCCCACCCCCTGACAGACACTGGACCTCCCTTGTCCCCATCCCCTTACAGACACTGAACCTCCCTTGTCCCCATCCCCTTACAGACACTGGACCTCCCTTGTCCCCACCCCCTTACAGACACTGGACCTCCCTTGTCCCCATCCCCTTACAGACACTGGTCCTCCCTTGTCCCCATCCCTTACAGACACTGGACCTCCCTTGTCCCCATCCCCTTACAGACACTGGACCTCCCTTGTCCCCATCCCCTTACAGACACTGGACCTTCCTTGTCCCCACCCCCTGACCGACACTGTTTACTTGTCACATCATTTCACTCCCTCTGATCAGTGTTGTGATCTTGGATGTGTTTACTTAGCATTTACTTCACACACTGTGGAATTCAGAAAGTTAAGAAATTGTAATATTTGTTCAGTTCATAAAATATTTACTTAAAGCACATTCAACTGACAACAGGAATACATGACTAATTTGTTGATTTAAGGTTTCCAATTTTGTTATCCAATTTGAACCCTTCAAATTAGTTCGTTGCCGGTTAGAAGCTGTTTGTAATGTTCTGAACTAAGGGAGGTAACTCTGAAGATACAATTGACTGTAGAGAACATAAAATCCTCTCAATACCAGGTCGTGCTGGTGGGGACAAGCAATATCACAAACATCAACAGATGCAGAGATCAACTTTCAACAATCCTACATATCTGACTCAGCTCACAAACAACACAAACTTATTATTTCAGTGAACAGAAGGAGCAACATGTATGCCTGTGTTACATGGCTCTCCATGTTCCTATAGTACTTCACCACCGTGTTACATGGCTCTCTATGTTCCTATAGTACTTCACCACCATGTTACATGGCTCTCTATGTTCCTATAGTACTTCACCACCGTGTTACATGGCTCCTCTCTATGTTCCTTTAGTACTTCACCACCGTGTTACATGGCTCTCTATGTTCCTATAGTACTTCACCACCGTGTTACATGGCTCTCTATGTTCCTATAGTACTTCACCACCGTGTAACATGGCTCTCTATGTTCCTATAGTACCTCACCACCATGTTACATGGCTCCTCTCTATGTTCCTATAGTACTTCACCACCGTGTTACATGGCTCCTCTCTATGTTCCTTTAGTACTTCACCACCATGTTACATGGCTCTCTATGTTCCTATAGTACTTCACCACCGTGTTACATGGCTCTCTATGTTCCTATAGTACTTCACCACCGTGTTACATGGCTCTCTATGTTCCTATAGTACTTCACCACCGTGTAACATGGCTCTCTATGTTCCTATAGTACCTCACCACCGTGTTACATGGCTCTCTATGTTCCTATAGTACTTCACCACCGTGTTACATGGCTCTCTATGTTCCTATAGTACTTCACCACCGTGTAACATGGCTCTCTATGTTCCTATAGTACCTCACCACCATGTTACATGGCTCCTCTCTATGTTCCTATAGTACTTCACCACCGTGTTACATGGCTCCTCTCTATGTTCCTTTAGTACTTCACCACCATGTTACATGGCTCTCTATGTTCCTATAGTACTTCACCACCGTGTTACATGGCTCTCTATGTTCCTATAGTACTTCACCACCGTGTTACATGGCTCTCTATGTTCCTATAGTACTTCACCACCGTGTAACATGGCTCTCTATGTTCCTATAGTACCTCACCACCGTGTTACATGGCTCTCTATGTTCCTATAGTACTTCACCACCGTGTTACATGGCTCTCTATGTTCCTATAGTACTTCACCACCGTGTTACATGGCTCTCTATGTTCCTTTAGTACCTCACCACCGTGTTACATGGCTCTCTATGTTCCTATAGTACTTCACCACCGTGTAACATGGCTCTCTATGTTCCTATAGTACTTCACCACGGTGTTACATGGCTCTCTATGTTCCTATAGTACCTCACCACCGTGTTACATGGCTCTCTATGTTCCTATAGTACCTCACCACCGTGTTACATGGCTCTCTATGTTCCTATAGTACTTCACCACCGTGTTACATGGCTCTCTATGTTCCTATAGTACTTCACCACCGTGTAACTTGGCTCTCTATGTTCCTACAGTACCTCACCACCGTGTTACATGGCTCTCTATGTGACTACAGTACCTCACCACCGTGTTACATGGCTCTCTATGTACCTATAGTACTTCACCACCGTGTAACTTGGCTCTCTATGTTCCTATAGTACTTCACCACCGTGTTACATGGCTCTCTATGTGACTACAGTACCTCACCACCGTGTTACATGGCTCTCTATGTACCTATAGTACTTCACCACCGTGTAACTTAGCTCTCTATGTACCTATAGTACTTCACCACCGTGTTACATGGCTCTCTATGTTCCTGTAGTACTTCACCACCATGTTACATGGCTCCTCTCTATGTTCCTATAGTACTTCACCACCGTGTTACATGGCTCCTCTCTATGTTCCTATAGTACTTCACCACCGTGTTACATGGCTCTCTATGTTCCTATAGTATTTCACCACCGTGTTACATGGCTCTCTATGTTCCTATAGTACTTCACCACCGTGTTACATGGCTCTCTATGTTCCTATAGTACTTCACCACCATGTTACATGGCTCTCTATGTTCCTATAGTACCTCACCACCGTGTTACATGGCTCCTCTCTATGTTCCTATAGTACCTCACCACCATGTTACATGGCTCTCTATGTTCCTATAGTACCTCACCACCGTGTTACATGGCTCTCTATGTTCCTATAGTACCTCACCACCGTGTTACATGGCTCTCTCTATGTTCCTATAGTACTTCACCACCGTGTTACATGGCTCTCTATGTTCCTATAGTACTTCACCACCGTGTTACATGGCTCTCTATGTTCCTACAGTACCTCACCACCGTGTTACATGGCTCTCTATGTTCCTTTAGTACTTCACCACCGTGTTACATGGCTCTCTATGTTCCTATAGTACTTCACCACCGTGTTACATGGCTCTCTATGTTCCTATAGTACTTCACCACCGTGTTACATGGCTCTCTATGTTCCTATAGTACTTCACCACCGTGTTACATGGCTCTCTATGTTCCTATAGTACTTCACCACCCTGTTACATGGCTCTCTATGTTCCTATAGTATCTCACCATCGTGTTACATGGCTCTCTATGTTCCTATAGTACCTCACCACCGTGTTACATGGCTCTCTATGTACCTATAGTACTTCACCACCGTGTAACTTGGCTCTCTATGTTCCTATAGTACTTCACCACCGTGTTACATGGCTCTCTATGTGACTACAGTACCTCACCACCGTGTTACATGGCTCTCTATGTACCTATAGTACTTCACCACCGTGTAACTTAGCTCTCTATGTACCTATAGTACTTCACCACCGTGTTACATGGCTCTCTATGTTCCTGTAGTACTTCACCACCATGTTACATGGCTCCTCTCTATGTTCCTATAGTACTTCACCACCGTGTTACATGGCTCCTCTCTATGTTCCTATAGTACTTCACCACCGTGTTACATGGCTCTCTATGTTCCTATAGTATTTCACCACCGTGTTACATGGCTCTCTATGTTCCTATAGTACTTCACCACCGTGTTACATGGCTCTCTATGTTCCTATAGTACTTCACCACCATGTTACATGGCTCTCTATGTTCCTATAGTACCTCACCACCGTGTTACATGGCTCCTCTCTATGTTCCTATAGTACCTCACCACCATGTTACATGGCTCTCTATGTTCCTATAGTACCTCACCACCGTGTTACATGGCTCTCTATGTTCCTATAGTACCTCACCACCGTGTTACATGGCTCTCTCTATGTTCCTATAGTACTTCACCACCGTGTTACATGGCTCTCTATGTTCCTATAGTACTTCACCACCGTGTTACATGGCTCTCTATGTTCCTACAGTACCTCACCACCGTGTTACATGGCTCTCTATGTTCCTTTAGTACTTCACCACCGTGTTACATGGCTCTCTATGTTCCTATAGTACTTCACCACCGTGTTACATGGCTCTCTATGTTCCTATAGTACTTCACCACCCTGTTACATGGCTCTCTATGTTCCTATAGTATCTCACCATCGTGTTACATGGCTCTCTATGTTCCTATAGTATCTCACCATCGTGTTACATGGCTCTCTATGTTCCTATAGTACTTCACCACCGTGTTACATGGCTCTCTATGTTCCTATAGTACTTCACCACCCTGTTACATGGCTCTCTATGTTCCTATAGTATCTCACCATCGTGTTACAAGGCTCTCTATGTTCCTATAGTATCTCACCATCGTGTTACATGGCTCTCTATGTTCCTATAGTACTTCACCACCGTGTTACATGGCTCTCTATGTTCCTATAGTACTTCACCACCCTGTTACATGGCTCTCTATGTTCCTATAGTATCTCACCATCGTGTTACATGGCTCGCTATGTTCCTATAGTATCTCACCATCGTGTTACATGGCTCTCTATGTTCCTATAGTACTTCACCACCGTGTTACATGGCTCTCTATGTTCCTATAGTACTTCACCACCCTGTTACATGGCTCTCTATGTTCCTATAGTATCTCACCATCGTGTTACATGGCTCTCTATGTTCCTATAGTATCTCACCATCGTGTTACATGGCTCTCTATGTTCCTATAGTACTTCACCACCGTGTTACATGGCTCTCTATGTTCCTATAGTACTTCACCACCGTGTTACATGGCTCTCTATGTTCCTTTAGTACTTCACCACCATGTTACATGGCTCCTCTCTATGTTCCTATAGTACCTCACCACCGTGTTACATGGCTCTCTATGTTCCTATAGTACTTCACCACCCTGTTACATGGCTCTCTATGTTCCTATAGTACCTCACCACCATGTTACATGGCTCCTCTCTATGTTCCTATAGTACCTCACCACCGTGTTACATGGCTCTCTATGTTCCTATAGTACTTCACCACCGTGTTACATGGCTCTCTATGTTCCTTTAGTACTTCACCACCGTGTTACATGGCTCTCTATGTTCCTATAGTACTTCACCACCATGTTACATGGCTCTCTATGTTCCTATAGTACTTCACCACCGTGTTACATGGCTCTCTATGTTCCTATAGTACTTCACCACCGTGTTACATGGCTCTCCATGTTCCTATAGTACTTCACCATCGTGTTACATGGCTCTCTATGTTCCTATAGTACTTCACCACCGTGTTACATGGCTCTCTATGTTCCTTTAGTACTTCACCACCGTGTTACATGGCTCTCTATGTTCCTTTAGTACTTCACCATCGTGTTACATGGCTCCTCTCTATGTTCCTATAGTACTTCACCATCGTGTTACATGGCTCTCTATGTTCCTTTAGTATCTCACCATCGTGTTACATGGCTCTCTATGTTCCTATAGTACCTCACCACCATGTTACATGGCTCTCTATGTTCCTTTAGTACTTCACCACCGTGTTACATGGCTCTCTATGTTCCTATAGTACCTCACCACCATGTTACATGGCTCCTCTCTATGTTCCTATAGTACTTCACCACCGTGTTACATGGCTCTCTATGTTCCTTTAGTACTTCACCACCGTGTTACATGGCTCTCTATGTTCCTATAGTACTTCACCACTGTGTTACATGGCTCTCTATGTTCCTTTAGTACTTCACCACCGTGTTACATGGCTCTCTATGTTCCTATAGTACTTCACCACCGTGTTACATGGCTCTCTATGTTCCTTTAGTACTTCACCACCGTGTTACATGGCTCTCTATGTTCCTATAGTACTTCACCACCGTGTTACATGGCTCTCTATGTTCCTATAGTACTTCACCACCGTGTTACATGGCTCTCTATGTTCCTATAGTAATTCACCACTGTGTTACATGGCTCTCTATGTTCCTATAGAACCTCACCATCGTGTTACATGGCTCTCTATGTTCCTATAGTACTTCACCACCGTGTTACATGGCTCTCTATGTTCCTATAGTACCTCACCACCGTGTTACATGGCTCTCTATGTTCCTATAGTACCTCACCACCGTGTTACATGGCTCTCTATGTTCCTATAGTACCTCACCACCGTGTTACATGGCTCTCTATGTTCCTATTGTACTTCAGCACCGTGTTACATGGCTCTCTATGTTCCTTTAGTACTTCACAACGGTGTTACATGGCTCTCTATGTTCCTATAGTACTTCAACACCATGTTACATGGCTCTCTATGTTCCTTTAGTACTTCACCACGGTGTTACATGGCTCTCTATGTTCCTATAGTACTTCACCACCGTGTTACATGGCTCTCTATGTTCCTATAGTACCTCACCACCGTGTTACATGGCTCTCTATGTTCCTATAGTACTTCACCACCGTGTTACATGGCTCTCTATGTTCCTATAGTACTTCACCACCGTGTTACATGGCTCTCTATGTTCCTATAGTACTTCACCACCGTGTTACATGGCTCTCTATGTTCCTATAGTATCTCACCATCGTGTTACATGGCTCTCTATGTTCCTATAGTACTTCACCACCGTGTTACATGGCTCTCTATGTTCCTATAGTACTTCACCACCGTGTTACATGGCTCTCTATGTTCCTACAGTACCTCACCACTGTGTTACATGGCTCTCTATGTTCCTATAGTACTTCACCACCGTGTAACATGGCTCTCTATGTTCCTATAGTATCTCGCCATCGTGTTACATGGCTCTCTATGTTCCTATAGTACCTCACCACTGTGTTACATGGCTCTCTATGTTCCTTTAGTACTTCACCACCCTGTTACATGGCTCTCTATGTTCCTATAGTACTTCACCACTGTGTTACATGGCTCTCTATGTTCCTATAGTACTTCACCACAGTGTGACATGGCTCTCTATGTTCCTATAGTACCTCACCACTGTGTTACATGGCTCTCTATGTTCCTATAGTACTTCACCACCATGTTACATGGCTCTCCATGTTCCTATAGTACTTCACCACCGTGTAACATGGCTCTCTATGTTCCTATAGTACTTCACCACCGTGTAACATGGCTCTCTATGTTCCTATAGTACTTCACCACCGTGTAACATGGCTCCTCTCTATGTTCCTATAGTACTTCACCACCGTGTTACATGGCTCTCTATGTTCCTATAGTACTTCACCACCGTGTTACATGGCTCTCTATGTTCCTATAGTACTTCACCACCGTGTTACATGGCTCTCTATGTTCCTATAGTACCTCACCATCGTGTTACATGGCTCTCTATGTTCCTATAGTACCTCACCATCGTGTTACATGGCTCTCTATGTTCCTATTGTACTTCACCACCGTGTTACATGGCTCTCTATGTTCCTATAGTACCTCACCACCATGTTACATGGCTCTCTATGTTCCTATAGTACCTCACCATCGTGTTACATGGCTCTCTATGTTCCTATAGTACTTCACCACCGTGTTACATGGCTCTCTATGTTCCTATAGTACTTCACCACCGTGTTACATGGCTCTCTATGTTCCTATAGTACTTCACCACCGTGTTACATGGCTCTCTATGTTCCTATAGTACCTCACCACCATGTTACATGGCTCCTCTCTATGTTCCTATAGTACTTCACCACCGTGTTACATGGCTCCCCTCTATGTTCCTATAGTACTTCACCACCATGTTACATGGCTCCTCTCTATGTTCCTATAGTACTTCACCACCGTGTTACATGGCTCTCTATGCTCCTATAGTACCTCACCACCGTGTTACATGGCTCTCTATGTTCCTAGTGTACCTCACCACCGTGTTACATGGCTCTCTATGTTCCTATAGTACTTCACCACCGTGTTACATGGCTCTCTATGTTCCTATAGTACTTCACCACCGTGTTACATGGCTCTCTATGTTCCTATAGTATCTCACCATCGTGTTACATGGCTCTCTATGTTCCTATAGTACTTCACCACCGTGTTACATGGCTCTCTATGTTCCTATAGTACTTCACCACCGTGTTACATGGCTCCTCTCTATGTTCCTATTGTACTTCACCACCGAGCCGGTCCTGACTAGGGGTACACAGACAAACACACAATGTACAGATGGCTCACTGAGTCTGTCCTGACTGTAGGGGTACACAGACAAACATACAACCTACAGATGGCTCACCGAGTCGGTCCTGACTGTAGGGGTACACAGACAAACACACAACCTACAGATGGCTCACCGAGTCTGTCCTGACTGTAGGGGTACACAGACAAACACACAACCTACAGATTGCTCACTGAGTCTGTCCTGACTGTAGGGGTACACAGACAAACACACAACCTACAGATGGCTCACCGAGCCGGTCCTGACTGTAGGGGTACACAGACAAACACACAACCTACAGATGGCTCACCGAGTCGGTCCTGACTGTTGGGATACACAGACAAACACACAACGTACACATGGCTCACCGAGTCTGTCCTGACTGTAGGGTACACAGACAAACACACAACGTACAGATGGCTCACTGAGTCTGTCCTGACTGTAGGGGTACACAGACAAACACACAACCTACAGATGGCTCACCGAGTCGGTCCTGACTGTAGGGGTACACAGACAAACATACAACCTACAGATGGCTCACCGAGTCTGTCCTGACTGTAGGGGTACACAGACAAACACACAACCTACAGATGGCTCACCGAGTCGGTCCTGACTAGGGGTTCACAGACAAACACAAAACCTACAGATGGCTCACCAAGCCGGTCCTGACTGTAGGGGTACACAGACAAACACACAACCTACAGATGGCTCACCGAGTCGGTCCTGACTGTAGGGGTACACAGACAAACACACAACGTACAGATGGCTCACTGAGTCTGTCCTGACTGTAGGGGTACACAGACAAACACACAACCTACAGATGGCTCACCGAATCGGTCCTGACTGTAGGGGTACACAGACAAACATACAACCTACAGATGGCTCACCGAGTCTGTCCTGACTGTAGGGGTACACAGACAAACATACAACCTACAGATGGCTCATCGAGTCTGTCCTGACTGTAGGGGTACACAGACAAACACACAACCTACAGATGGCTCACCGAGCCGGTCCTGACTGTAGGGGTACACAGACAAACACACAACCTACAGATGGCTCACCGAGTCGGTCCTGACTGTAGGGATACACAGACAAACATACAACCTACAGATGGCTCACTGAGCCGGTCCTGACTGTAGGGGTACACAGACAAACATACAACCTACAGATGGCTCACCGAGTCTGTCCTGACTGTAGGGGTACACAGACAAACACACAACCTACAGATGGCTCACCGAGTCTGTCCTGACTGTAGGGGTACACAGACAAACACACAACCTACAGATGGCTCACCAAACCGGTCCTGACTGTAGGGGTACACAGACAAACACACAACCTACAGATGGCTCACCGAGTCTGTCCTGACTGTAGGGGTACACAGACAAACACACAACCTACAGATGGCTCACCAAACCGGTCCTGACTGTAGGGGTACACAGACAAACACACAACCTACAGATGGCTCACCGAGTCGGTCCTGCTGCTGGGTGATCAGGTCGTACACCTCGAAGTCCTGCATCACATGATCGAACACGAAGTTGCTGTCAATGTCCATCAGAGTGATGTCCGCACCACTCCCTAGCAACAGCTTCACAAGCTCTATGTTGTCATGGTAACATGCGATGTGTAACGGCGTCCACCAGTCATCATCTCTTGCATTCACGTCCGCACCTTGGCCAATCAAAACCTGCGCTGCCCTTGCATTACCCACCATGCAACACTGACAGGAAATACAAGCATAACAATAATATGACAAACTCACAAATCATTTAGAGCGTCTGACAACAGTTTATTTTGTGCAGGACATTCCTTGATAAGAATAACTATTGGTATTTTGGAATCAGTGAATGTCCTGAATCAACCTGAACCTCTGTTTACTGAGAGGACTTTGCCAAAATCTTTTTTTCTGACTATTTGGGCGAAACATTGGTGATGTGATTACAACTCTGTCTGGTTCACCAGTCTTGTGTTTACAGAAGCAACACCTGGAGGTGAGCCGCACTTCCTACCTTGTGCAGAAGTGTTGTGTTGTTGGCAGTGGTGAAGTTGACGTCAGCCCCAAGCTTCACAAGGCTGTCAACTGGAAAGAGAGGACACAAAACATCTTCTTTATAGCACAACAGATGCTTTCTATAGCACAACTTAAACACTCTAGAGCACAACCCAAACCCTCTACAGCACAAGTGGTTGACTTACCCTCTCTGTCATTAAACCTCTCGATGGCTGTCTGTAGTTGGTGGTTGAATTACCCTCTCTGTCATTAAAACTCTCGATGGCTGTCTGTAGTTGGTGGTTGACTTACCCTCTCTGTCATTAAAACTCTCGATGGCTGTCTTTAGTTGGTGGTTGACTTACCCTCTCTGTCATTAAAACTCTCGATGGCTGTCTGTAGTTGGTGGTTGACTTACCCTCTCTGTCCTTAAAACTCTCGATGGCTGTCGGTAGCAAGTGGTTGACTTACCCTCTCTGTCATTAAAACTCTCGATGGCTGTCTGTAACAAGCGGTTGACTTACCCTCTCTGTCATTAAAACTCTCGATGGCTGTCTGTAGTTGGTGGTTGACTTACCCTCTCTGTCATTAAAACTCTCGATGGCTGTCTGTAGCAAGCGGTTGACTTACCCTCTCTGTCATTAAAACTCTCGATGGCTGTCTTTAGTTGGTGGTTGACTTACCCTCTCTGTCATTAAAACTCTCGATGGCTGTCTGTAGTTGGTGGTTGACTTACCCTCTCTGTCATTAGAACTCTCGATGGCTGTCTGTAGTTGGTGGTTGACTTACCCTCTCTGTCGTTAAAACTCTCGATGGCTGTCTGTAGTTGGTGGTTGACACTGAACTGGACTGTGGTGTTCTTCTTGTTGGGTCTGCTTGTTACCGGGGGTCGACCCTGCTCTGCCAGGAAGTGCACATAGTTCTCGATCTGCTGTTGTCGGATCTGTTTACAGACCTTCAGCCGCTCATGTTGGGGCAGCGCCTCCAGGCTAGTCTGGTCAATCCCGAACGTCATCCTCCTGTCTGGGGAGTATGTACAATATATGTACAACACTGTCTATATCTGTACAACAGTCTATATCTGTACAACACAGTCTATATATGTACAACAGTTTATATCTGTACAACAGTCTATATCTGTACAACACAGTCTATATCTGTATAACACAGTCTATATCTGTACAACACAGTCTATATCTGTACAACACAGTCTATATATGTACAACAGTCTATATCTGTATAACACAGTCTATATCTGTACGACACAGTCTATATCTGTACAACACAGTCTATATCTGTACAACACAGTCTATATATGTACAACAGTCTAAATCTGTATAACACAGTCTATATCTGTACAACACAGTCTATATCTGTACAACACAGTCTATATCTGTACAACAGTCTATATCTGTACAACATAGTCTATATCTGTACAACAGTCTATATCTGTCCAACACAGTCTATATCTGTACAACAGTCTATATCTGTACAACACAGTCTATAACTGTACAACACAGTCTATATCTGTACAACACATTCTATATCTGTACAACAGTCTATATCTGTACAAGTCTATATCTGTACAACACAGTCTATATCTGTACAAGTCTATATCTGTACAACAGTCTATATCTGTACAACACAGTCTATATCTGTACAACACAGTCTATATCTGTACAAGTCTATATCTGTATAACACAGTCTATATCTGTACAACACAGTCTAAATCTGTACAACAGTATAAATCTGTACAACACAGTCTATATCTGTACAACACAGTCTATATCTGTACAACACAGTCTATATCTGTACAACATAGTCTATATGTGTACAACACAGTCTATATGTGTACAACACAGTCTATATCTGTACAACACAGTCTATATCTGTACAACACAGTCTATATGTGTACAACAGTCCATATCTGTACAACACAGTCTATATCTGTACAACAGTCTCTATCTGTACAACACAGTCTATATCTGTACAACACAGTCTATATCTGTACAACACAGTCTATATGTGTACAACACAGTCTATATTTGTACAACAGTCTATATCTGTACAACAGTCTATATCTGTACAAAATAGTCTATATCTGTACAACACAGTCTATATCTGTACAACACAGTCTATATCTGTACAACACAGTCTATATATGTACAACAGTCTATATCTGTATAACACAGTCTATATCTGTACAACACAGTCTATATCTGTACAACAGTCTAAATCTGTACAACAGTATAAATCTGTACAACACAGTCTATATCTGTACAACACAGTCTATATCTGTACAACACAGTCTATATCTGTACAACACAGTCTTTATCTGTACAACACAGTCTTTATCTGTACAACACTGTCTATATCTGTACAACACAGTCTATATCTGTACAACACAGTCTATCTGTACAACAGTCTATATCTGTACAACACAGTCTATCTGTACAACACAGTCTATATCTGTACAACACAGTCTATATCTGTCCAACACAGTCTATATCTGTACAACAGTCTATATCTGTACAACACAGTCTATAACTGTACAACACAGTCTATATCTGTACAACACAGTCTATATCTGTACAACACAGTCCATATCTGTACAACACAGTCTATATCTGTACAACAGTCTATATCTGTACAACAGTCTATATCTGTACAACACAGTCTATATCTGTACAACACAGTCTATATCTGTACAACAGTCTATATCTGTAAAACAGTATATATATGTACAACACTGTCTATATCTGTACAACACTGTCTATATCTGTACAACACAGTCTATATCTGTACAACAGTCTATATCTGTACAACACAGTCTAGATGTGTACAACAGTCTATATCTGTACAACATAGTCTATATGTGTACAACACAGTCTATATCTGTACAACACAGTCTATATGTGTACAACAGTCCATATCTGTACAACACAGTCTATATCTGTACAACACAGTCTAGATGTGTACAACAGTCTATATCTGTACAACATAGTCTATATGTGTACAACACAGTCTATATCTGTACAACACAGTCTATATCTGTACAACACAGTCTATATGTGTACAACAGTCTATATCTGTACAACACAGTCTATATCTGTACAACAGTCTATATCTGTACAACACAGTCTATATGTGTACAACACAGTCTATATCTGTACAACAGTCTATATCTGTACAACACAGTCTATATCTGTACAACAGTCTATATCTAACCAGACATTGTGTGTGTCCTGCGAGGCATGTTTTAGGGCAGATCCGTACTACACTGTAGTACCCACTCAATGCCTATTCAAATAAATCCCTTTTGATCCTACAAGAACTCCCCTATCATTGAGATGACCATGAGTAACTGTGTTACAGTGACGTACGGAGGAACAAGAGTGAGTAGAGAAGTAATTACACAAGTAATTACACAAGTAATTACAGAAGTGAGTACAGATGTACCAAAGTACAGATGGATTACCAAGTGAGAGAAGACAAGCATGGGGTACGAGGGACCGGAACGGAATACCCACAGGGAGACAAGCATGGGGTACTGGGGACCGGCCTGGAATACCCACAGGTAGACAAGCATGGGGTACGAGGGACTGGAACAGAATACCCACAGGGAGACAAGCATTGGGTACTGGGGACCGGCCTGGAACACCCACAGGGAGACAAGCATGGGGTACTGGGGACCAGAACGGAATACTCACAGGGAGACAAACATGGGGTACTGGGGACCGGCCTGGAATACCCACAGGGAGACAAGCATGGGGTCCTGGTGACCAGAACGGAATACCCACAAGCATGGGGTCCTGGGGACCGGCCTGGAATACCCACAGGGAGACAAGCATGGGGTACTGGGGACTGACCAGGAATACCCACAGGGAGACAAGCATGGGGTACTGGGGACCAGAACGGAATACCCACAGGGAGACAAGCATGGGGTACTAGGGACCGGCCTGGAATACCCACAGGGAGACAAGCATGGGGTACTGGGGACCAGAACGGAATACCCACAGGGAGACAAGCATGGGGTACGAGGGACCGGAACAGAATACCCACAGGGAGACAAGCATGGGGTATGAGGGACCGGAACGGAATACCCACAGGGAGACAAGCATGGGGTACTGGGGACCGGCCTGGAGTACCCACAGGGAGACAAGCATGGGGTACTGGGGACCAGAACGGAATACCCACAGGGAGACAAGCATGGGGTACTAGGGACCGGCCTGGAATACCCACAGGGAGACAAGCATGGGGTACTGGGGACCAGAACGGAATACCCACAGGGAGACAAGCATGGGGTACGAGGGACCGGAACAGAATACCCACAGGGAGACAAGCATGGGGTACGAGGGACCGGAACGGAATACCCACAGGGAGACAAGCATGGGGTACTGGGGACCGGCCTGGAGTACCCACAGGGAGACAAGCATGGGGTACTAGGGACCGGAACGGAATACCCACAGGGAGACAAGCATGGGGTACGAGGGACCGGCCTGGAATGCCAACAGGGAGACAAGCATGGGGTACTGGGGACCGGCCTGGAATAGCCACAGGGAGACAAGCATGGGGTACGAGGGACTGGCCTGGAATACCCACAGGGAGACAAGCATGTGGTACTGGGGACCGGCCTGGAATACCCACAGGGAGACAAGCATGGGGTATGAGGGACCGGAACGGAATACCCACAGGGAGACAAGCATGGGGTATGAGGGACCGGAACGGAATACCCACAGGGAGACAAGCATGGGGTACTGGGGACCGGCCTGGAATACCCACAGGGAGACAAGCATGGGGTACTGGGGACCGGCCTGGAATACCCACAGGGAGACAAGCATGGGGTATGAGGGACCGGAACGGAATACCCACAGGGAGACAAGCATGGGGTACTGGGGACCGGCCTGGAATACCAACAGGGAGACAAGCATGGGGTATGAGGGACCGGAACGGAATACCCACAGGGAGACAAGCATGGGGTACTGGGGACCGGCCTGGAATACCCACAGGGAGACAAGCATGGGGTACTGGGGACCAGAACGGAATACCCACAGGGAGACAAGCATGGGGTACTGGGGACCGGCCTGGAATACCCACAGGGAGACAAGCATGGGGTACTGGGGACCTGCCTGGAATACCCACAGGGAGACAAGCATGGGGTACTGGGGACCAGAACGGAATACCCACAGGGAGACAAGCATGGGGTACTGGGGACCGGCCTGGAATGCCCACAGGGAGACAAGCATGTGGTACTGGGGACCGGCCTGGATTACCCACAGGGAGACAAGCATGGGGTACTGGGGACCGGCCTGGAATACCCACAGGGAGACAAGCATGGGGTACTGGGGACTGACCAGGAATATCAGCCTTGACTTTTGACAAGAGTGGAATACGGAGCTACTAGTGGTGTGGATGACAGGGCAGGGGTCCTCAGGTAATGGCAACTGTGAGGTATGTGTGGACTGGTGTGACACATGATACCCAGGCAGGCGATACACTGGTCACTGTTCCCAAGCTGAAACCTCGACTTGCTGTATACCATCATCATGTACAGGTGGTTAATAAGCAATGGAAGTTTCTTCTGCATACAGCATACATATAAATCTGCACAGACCTATAAAGACCTACAAAGCCCTATATAGATCTAAAGACCTTTTTAGATCTACAGACTTACACAGACCTATATAGATCCAGACCTAAACAGGCCTATATAGATCTAGACCTACATAGATTTACAGACATGCAGACATATATAGATCTAAAGACCTATATAGACCTATACACATCTACAGGCCTATATAGACCTACACAGACCTATTAAGATCTACACAGGCCTCTAGAGACCTTCACAGAGCTATGTAGATCTAGACAGACCTATATAGACCTACACATACTTATATAGACCTACACAGACCTATGTAGATCTAAACAGATCTATATATACCTACATAGACCTATATATACCTACATAGACCTATATATACCTACATAGATCTATATATACCTACATAGACCTATATCTACACAGCCCTATATAGATCTAAAGACCTTTTTAGATCTACAGACTTACACAGACCTATATAGATCCAGACCAACACAGGCCTATATAGATCTACAGACCTAAATAGATTTACAGACCTACAGACATATATGGATCTAAAGAGCTATATAGACCTATACAGATTTACAGACCTTTATAGACCTACACAGACCTATAAAGATCTACACATGCCTCTAGAGACCTTCACAGACCTATGTAGATCTAAACAGACCTATATATACCTACATAGACCTATATATACCTACATAGACCTATATATATCTGTATAGACCTATATATACCTATTAACACTCAGACATATATATAAACACACCACACATGCCCAGCCCAGGCAGACCTATGCAGGCACATACATAGACAAACAGTTGCCCATACAGACAGACACATATAGACTGTACAGACCTATGCAGGCACATACATAGACAAACAGCTGCCCATACAGACAGACACATATAGACTGTACAGACCTATGCAGGCACATACATAGACAAACAGTTGCCCATACAGACAGACACATATAGACTGTACAGACCTATAAGACCCAAAATAGATCAATATTGACCTATATCTATATAGACCACTACACTGACCTATTCAGACCCAAGGAGAAACGTCTGGTATGTACACAGTCACTCTACGTCAACACATACTACAGCACAATGACAGTCACTCTACGTCAACACATACTACAGCACAATGACACTTACAGCGACCGTTTGTCCGCCAGGTATTGTCGCACGGTATATTCCACCTGTTTGGTGTATGTCGTCTTCTCGCTGTCTTCCCGTGTATGACAACTGTGTCTGCGTGATGTGGGGGGGACTGACAGTGGCTGGAGAACGTGACGGAGTCTGCTAGCTGTGTGGTAATCTGTACATGCCTTCGTGTTGACGTTTACCTGTGTTGATATTCCTCAATGATTCATGTGGATATTTATTTGCACATGCGCAAATGACATCGATACTGTTATGGAGCGGATGGACGGCGGGGCCCTGTTAGGGTTGTGTGTCAGGGTTTTCGTGCCAAGGTCTCTCTCTCTCTCTCTCTCTCTCTCTCTATGAGTGAGACAGTAAATGGTGGATTACACTCAACACTGCACAGCGAATTGCAGACTGAGCGAGATGTGCCGGAGTGAGTGAGTGAGTGACTTGTCCTCTTCAGTAATCTGGACTGAGCGGGGTACACAACACACGTGGACGCTATGTATGGTGACGTCTTGGCGACACGTGGACGCTATGTATGGTGACGTCTTGGCGACACGGGATCAGGTTACACAGCACACGTGGACGCTATGTATGGTGACGTCTTGGCAACACGTGGACGCTATGTATGGTGACGTCTTGGCGACACGTGGACGCTAAGTATGGTGACGTCTTGGCGACACGTGGACGCTATGTATGGTGACGTCTTGGCAACACGTGGACGCTAAGTATGGTGACGTCTTGGCGACACGTGGACGCTATGTATGGTGACGTCTTGGCGACACGTGGACGCTATGTATGGTGACGTCTTGGCGACACGTGATCAGGGTACACAACACACGTGGACGCTATGTATGGTGACGTCTTGGCGACACGTGATCAGGGTGCACAACACACGTGGACGCTATGTATGGTGACGTCTTGGCGACACGTGATCAGGGTGAACAACACACGTGGACGCTATGTATGGTGACGTCTTGGCGACACGTGATCAGGGTGCACAACACACGTTGACGCTATGTATGGTGACGTCTTGGCGACACGTGGACGCTATGTATGGTGACGTCTTGGCGACACGTGATCAGGGTACACAACACACGTGGACGCTATGTATGGTGACGTCTTGGCGACACGTGATCAGGGTGCACAACACACGTTGACGCTATGTATGGTGACGTCTTGGCGACACGTGGACGCTATGTATGGTGACGTCTTGGCGACACGTGATCAGGGTACACAACACACGTGGACGCTATGTATGGTGACGTCTTGGCGACACGTGATCAGGGTACACAACACACGTGGACGCTATGTATTGTGACGTCTTGGCGACATCGATCAATCTGAGACAGAGACACTATTCATATGAATCTCTGTATCTTGTTTGTAAGTGGATGTTGATCAGAGGCCTTTCACGTGTAGTAGACAGTAGTTCTGTATATAGTGATCATGTTTTATTAAATAGCTGTTTTACTTCAGTATGTCGCCAATAACGTTATTTTGTATATTTCAGACACTGCCGTAACTAACAATTATTTATTATACAAAATATATTTTTCATTTCAGGCTGCACAAGATATTTAAGTAGTTGTATGTCAAGTATTAGCATTGTCAAATTTTACTAAGTGGGTCTGTCAACTTCTTGGTGGTTAATCAGCGTGCAAGCCGGGGTGTCTTCTTGATTGGCTAGTTTTAAATCTCAGTGTCCTACTTTTAAAACCCTTTGTTTTCACCCCTGCACTGTGCACTGGACCGGGAAAAAGATAGGAATAGTATTTAAAGGTTAGTAATTATATTTTTGTGTTCTATTTATGCCAGTATAACATATAAACTACTTAAGGTAAATAAATGCCTATATATCCTTAGTTATCGCAACACCCAGATATGTAATCTGTCAAGTGACCATGTTGACATATATATACAGAGGCAATCTTGAAATGAAAATTATGGCATGTTCTGTCCTCCATACCAGTCATGATGAGATGCATGTCGAGTCCGGTCTACGGCACAAGGAAAGCATGCAACGTGAAAATCATGTTTTGGAGATCTGTCCCTGTTTTGAGTAAAGGTTACAAGGCATTGTTTCCACTGTCAGAATTTAGCAATGGGTCCTCGACAACTCAGTACGGCAAAAGATGGCAAGTTATTGGCATGATCATTGCCGGTATGTCAGTGAGAGAGATTGCAAGGCAGCTGGGTCACCATCCTTCAACCATTAGTCGATTGTTACGAAAGCATCATCAGACTAATGATGCCAAGGACCGTCAACGTCCTGGTAGACCACGCTGTACGTCAGCAAGAGAGGATGCAGCACTTATGAGGATTGTACGGCGGTTTCCTTTTGCACCAAGCACTGTTCTGAAAAGGGAGTGGTTACCTCACCGTAGCATATGCCACAGAACTGTCCGTAATCGACTTAAAGATGCTGGATATCGTGCCAGGAGACCTGTCAGAAGACCTCTGTTGTCACGTGAACACAAGGCAGCCCGATTGGCATGGTGTCGAAAACGTAATCACTGGAATATTGCGTTATGGCGGAAAATCCATTGGTCTGACGAGAATCGCTTTCTGTTGTTCATGTCAGATGGTAGAGCACGTGTTTGGCGACGTAATACGATGGCATATGCTGAGAGGAACATTCTGGAACAAGTTCCATTTGGCGGCGGCTCTGTTATGATCTGGGGCTGCTTGTCATATGACTGCAAGCTGCCACTGGTAACCATGGTAACAGTGAGAGGCAAATCCTTGACAGGGTTGTAGTGCCTCATTTTGACACTCATGCTCTAAACACAAGGCCAGTCTTCATGGATGATAACGCGCGACCACACCGTCACTACCTGTGGCTGTCACTACCCTACCTTGGCCAGCCAGAAGCCCAGACCTCAATCCCATCGAGCTGATCTGGGACATTCTTGGACGTAAAATCTGTCAGAGGGAGCCACCAGTGCAGAATGTTGATGAATTGGAACAGGCACTACACCAGGAGTGGAACATTCTCACACAGGAACAGATCAGACGAGTCATTAGGTCAATGAGGAGGAGGTTTCAACAGGTGATTCAAGCTGGAGGAGGTTACACCAGATACTGACATTTTTCACTGTTTTGCAAACTCCATGAACTTTCCGAGGATGACATGAATGGAAATTGACTTATGAATTCAGATAGACCTGTTCTAGTCATAGTGTTTCGCACTGGATATTTTCCATTGTTTTGGTCTTTTTGGTAACTCACCATGAACACATTACGATCTTTACCGACAATTTCATTCCAACGTTTTCTTATTGTTTAATATTTGGTCTACAAAGAACACTGAGACATTATTGGTTTACACACGTAATATAGCGATCGCATCGAATCAAACACCAGCAGTATAATCAAATAGGGTTGTTGCGATACTTTTTTTTCTGTGTATATTTAAACATGTCACATATACTGGTATCAGTGTGTACATGGCGAGTGTATGATTTCTGGATCTGTTTCATGTCACTTTATGTGTGTCTGTGTTGATCTAGGACATTTGTGTCTTCAGCAGCTTGTAATGTTTATTAACAATTTAATAATAATTTAGATGTAATGTTTACGTGTGTAAATAGTAATGTCTTTTATGATGTATTGTATATTATGAACATCATATCACGAGGGATTCAGTCATTAACCATCCAGATACACCCTAGATGGGTGCACCGGGTATATGTACTTACATACACAAAGAAAAAGGTTAAGCACACCCCTATTTCTGAACCATGACATATGGCAAAAATCATGGCATGGGATGACTGACCACAGGCGCTGGGCGATACCAATGTCATCGGATAGAACAAACATCTGACAACAAACAAAGAAGATATTGGTGAGTTTTTGAACCTAGACAATACCTAAAAAAGTATGGAGCTGCAGGATGAAGTAAACGAGTCACCTTAGATGTTTCATGTGAAAATGTTCCTTAACGTCTCTACTTGTCATGACACCTGAAACAGATCAGTAGCGGGTATAACCGCCACGTGCCCGGATGACGCATTCCATCCTACGTCTCATGCCTCCAGTCAGACGTTGGATCTGTTGATGGGTCAACCACAACCACTCCTGATGCAATGCTGCTTCCAATTGGCGTAAATCTTGTACAGTAGGATCTCGTGCCTGTATGCGCCCCCCCCCCCCCCCCCAGCATATCCCAAACATGTTCAAGGGGGTTCAAATCTGGGATCATTGCTGGCCAGGGTAGAGTCGTTATTGCATTGGCCCTCATGTAATCCACGACTGCATGCGAACGATGTGGCCTGGCATTGTCATCCATGTACTGAGGTCTAGTAGCAAGAGGTTGGTTGTCAAAATGAGGAATGACGACTGGCCTGAAAATGTCCCGGATGTACTGAGCCCCTGTTAAGTTGGCCCTTATGGTGACCAAATCCTACCTGTAATCATGAAAGATACACCCCCAAAACATTACCGAGCCCCCGCCGTATGCAACAGTATGTGTAGATGCAAGAACACAAAAAATCTGACGAGGTGACGAGGTTAAGAAAACTACAATACAAAGTAAAAGAAATTAAGTTTTTGACATTTCTTAAAATGTATGCATTAATTTCACTTTTTCAACTCAAGAGTGAGTGAGTGAGTTGGGTTTAACGCCGCTTTTAACAGTATTCCAGTTATATCGCGGCGTGTCAGCTTAATGTGGGAGGAAAGCCCGAAGTGATGCAGGTCTCAGACGTTTACCACTTCGGTGAAACCCACGAGCACGGGCATGGTGCTGACAAAGCTAGAAACATAATCGGGGCGAACCGGGATTCAAACCCACAATCATAGGTTTCTGGCGTGCCCAAGGGACGCAACTCTGCACAGCGAATCGCGGCGCCTTAGACGACTGGGCCACCCGTGCCACCTTCAACTCAAGATGTACAATAGCATATAAATGCATTTACCTATCATCACAAAATGTCAGAAATACAACAAAAAAACTTACATTTGTGCTCCAACATACTTTCATACAGACTGTGACAATCGGCAGGCAACATGGAGGATCACACAGCACATGTACATCTAATACAGGGAGATTGTGTGCTCACACCCGATCACATGACAGGAAGAAGTGAAACTGAGGCTTCAATATACATTTCAGATTATACAAAAAACTCATTGCTGAAACTTGGGTGTGAACTCACAACCAGCAACCTTCTGGAATTCAAGTCTACATCTATATCCACTGGACCACAGAGAAGCATGAGAGCTCCTGAACAAATTAACATCATAAACCTCATCAATAGAAAAAAACCTTTCATCTTTGCATATTCAGTATGTTCTTTGGGGTGTAGGCCGTGTTTCGGTGCCTCCAAACTCTCGTTCTTCCATCAGTAACGTGGAGCAGAAAGCGACTTTCGTTTGACCGATGGATCCGTCTCCAAGTTCTCAGATTCAAGTTCTGTCGCATAATACACCATGCTAAACGACCAGCTTTGTGGTGATCCCTCAACAATGACTAGCCCTCAGTCCTGGCGGTTCTGGTGCTGAAACGACGATTGGGAAACCGCAGCTGTTTCAGACGAGTACTTGTTAAAAAAGGGTTCTCGGCGTATGAGACGATGAAGGTCCCTGTCTTCGCGATGTGTCGTCACAGGAGGTCTTCCGGATCTGGGACGGACCTGTACATCACCCGTCTGAGCATGTTTCTCGACTAAACGGCTTTCGACATTGTAATGATACCCGAAATTCCGACCAATGGCTTTACAAGACATTCCTGCGTTATGCATTCCGATTATTTTCCATCTTGTGGCGTTTGATAATCGCCTTCGTGCCATGGTCACACAATGTCATGGAATAACTGTGTCAAACCGAGCTTAAGAAAGCAGTTTTAACGTTTGGATGTACTGCTTTTAGAGATACTCGAGGATAGCATGCTGCACGGGTATACCATGCATGGCACGTGAGCTTTCGTCACGCATGACTGATTACATCATCGCGAGAAAATTCTTCCCGTAATCCCATAATCTTTCATGATATCGGTATCTGTAGCCAACCCCAACAGGGCCCCCGTCTTACGCTGGCGGCAGGATATGCATGACTGAGCCTCAACTAGTAAGATGACTCGGGTGGCCACGGTCTAATTATAGCACGTCGTGACAATACTCTCCGGTAGGAAGCGTCTGTCATTTTGCGTATGTGGAATCACAGGCCACGACCAGGAAGTGTTACACATGTGTCACCGGGGACTGACGGGAGGGTAGGGACTGTGTTGATGAGAGGGTGGGGACTGTGTTGACGGGAAGGGTGGGGACTGTGTTGACGGGAGTTTGGGGACTGTGTTGACGGGAAGGGTCGGTGACAGTGTTGACGGGAGGGGTTGGGGACTGTGTTGACGGGAGTTTGGGGACTGTGTTGCCGGAAGGGGTTGAGGACTGTATTGACGGGAAGGGTCAGGGACTGTGTTGACGGGAAGGGTCGGGGACTGTGTTGACGGGAAGGGTCGGGGACTGTGTTGAGGGGAAGAGTCGTGGACTGTGTTGACGAGAAGGGTCGGGGACTGTGTTGACGGGAAGAGTTGGGAACTGTGTTGACGGGAAGAGTCGTGGACTGTGTTGACGAGAAGGGTCGGGGACTGTGTTGACGGTAAGGGTTGGGAACTGTGTTGACGGGAAGGGTTGGGAACTGTGTTAACGGGAAGAGTCGTGGACTGTGTTGACGAGAAGGGTCGGGGACTGTGTTGACGGGAAGGGTCGGGGACTGTGTTGATGAGAGGGGTCGGGGACTGTGTTGACGGGAAGGGTCGGGGACTGTGTTGACGGGAAGGGTCGGGAACTGTGTTGTCGGGAAGAGTCGTGGACTGTGTTGACGAGAAGGGTCGGGGACTGTGTTGACGGGAAGAGTCGTTGACTGTGTTGACGAGAGGGGTGGGGGACTGTGTTGATGAGAGGGGAGGGGACTGTGTTGACGGGAAGGGTCGGGGACTGTGTTGACGGGAAGTGTCGGGGACCGTGTTGACGGGAAGAGTCGTGGACTGTGTTGACGAGAAGGGTCGGGGACTGTGTTGACGGGAAGGGTCGGGGACTGTGTTGACGTGAAGGGTGGGGGACTGTGTTGATGAGAGGGGAGGGGACTGTGTTGATGAGAGGGGAGGGCACTGTGTTGATGGGAGGGGTGGGGACTGTGTTGATGAGAGGGGTCGGGGACTCTGTTGACGGGAAGGGTCGTGGACTGTTGACGTGAAAGGTGGGGGACTGTGTTGATGAGAGGGGTGGGGGACTGTGTTGATGAGAGGGGAGGGGACTGTGTTGATGGGAGGGGTGGGGACTGTGTTGATGAGTGGGGTCGGGGACTGTGTTGATGAGAGGGGTCGGGGACTGTGTTGACGGGAAGGGTTGGGAACTGTGTTGACGGGAAGGGTCGGGAACTGTGTTGACGGGAAGAGTCGTGGACTGTGTTGACGAGAAGGGTCGGTGACTGTGTTGATGGGAAGGGTCGGGGACTGTGTTGATGAGAGGGGAGGGGACTGTGTTGACGGGAAGGGTCGGGAACTGTTGACGTGAAGGGTGGGGACTGTGTTGATGAGAGGGGAGGGGACTGTGTTGATGAGAGGGGAGGGGACTGTGATGATGAGAGGGGAGGGGACTGTGTTGATGAGAGGGGAGGGGACTGTGTTGATGACAGGGGAGGGGACTGTGTTGACGAGAGGGGTGGGAGACTGTGTTGACGGGAAGGGTCGGGGACTGTGTTGACGGGAAGGGTCGGGGACTGTGTTGACGGGAAAAGTCGTGGACTGTGTTGACGGGAAGAGTCTTGGACTGTGTTGACGGGAAGAGTCGGGGACTGTGTTGACGGGAAGGGTCGGGGACTGTGTTGACGGGAAAAGTCTTGGACTGTGTTGACGGGAAGAGTCTTGGACTGTGTTGACGGGAAAAGTCGGGGACTGTGTTGACGGGAAGGGTCGGGGACTGTGTTGACTGGAAAAGTCTTGGACTGTGTTGACGGGAAGAGTCGTGGACTGTGTTGACGGGAAGAGTCGGGGACTGTGTTGACGGGAAGGGTCGGGGACTGTGTTGACGGGAAAAGTCGTGGACTGTGTTGACGGGAAGAGTCTTGGACTGTGTTGACGGGACAAGTCGGGGACTGTGTTGACGGGAAGGGTCGGGAACTGTGTTGACGGGAAAAGTCGGGGACTGCGTTGACGGGAAGGGTCGGTAACTGTGTTGACGGGAAGAGTCTTGGCCTATGTTGACGAGAAGGGTCGGGGACTCTGTTGACGGGAAGGGTCGGGGACTGTGTTGATGAGAGGGGTGGGCACTGTGTTGATGTGAGGGTTGGGGACTGTGTTGATGAGAGGGGTCGGGGACTGTGTTGATGAGAGGGGTCGGGGACTATTGACGTGAAGGGTGGGGGACTGTGTTGATGAGAGGGGGGGGGACTGTGTTGACGAGAGGGGTGGGGGACTGTGTTGATGAGAGGGGAGGGGACTGTGTTGACGGGAAGGGTCGGGAACTGTTGACGTGAAGGGTGGGGACGGTGTTGATGAGAGGGGAGGGGACTGTGTTGCTGAGAGGGAAGGGGACTGTGATGATGAGAGGGGAGGGGACTGTGTTGATGAGGGGGGAGGGGACTGTGTTGATGACAGGGGAGGGGACTGTGTTGACGAGAGAGGTGGGAGACTGTGTTGACGGGAAGGGTCGGGGACTGTGTTGACGGGAAGAGTCGGGGACTGTGTTGACGGGAAGGGTCGGGGACTGTGTTGACGGGAAAGGTCTTGGACTGTGTTGACGGGAAGAGTCTTGGACTGTGTTGACGGGAAAAGTCGGGGACTGTGTTGACGGGAAGGGTCGGGGACTGTGTTGACGGGAAAAGTCTTGGACTGTGTTGACGGGAAGAGTCGTGGACTGTGTTGACGGGAAGAGTCGGGGACTGTGTTGACGGGAAGGGTCGGGAACTGTGTTGACGGGGAAAGTCGTGGACTGTGTTGACGGGAAGAGTCTTGGACTGTGTTGACGGGAAAAGTCGGGGACTGTGTTGACGGGAAGGGTCGGGAACTGTGTTGACGGGAAAAGTCGGGGACTGTGTTGACGGGAAGGGTCGGTAACTGTGTTGACGGGAAGGGTCGGGAACTGTGTTGATGAGAGGGGTCGGGGACTGTGTTGACGGGAAGGGTCGGGGACTGTGTTGACGGGAAGGGTCGGGAACTGTGTTGTCGGGAAGAGTCGTGGACTGTGTTGACGAGAAGGGTCGGGGACTGTGTTGACGGGAAGAGTCGTGGACTGTGTTGACGAGAGGGGTGGGGGACTGTGTTGATGAGAGGGGAGGGGACTGTGTTGACGGGAAGGGTCGGGGACTGTGTTGACGGGAAGTGTCGGGGACCGTGTTGACGGGAAGAGTCGTGGACTGTGTTGACGAGAAGGGTCGGGGACTGTGTTGACGGGAAGGGTCGGGGACTGTGTTGACGTGAAGGGTGGGGGACTGTGTTGATGAGAGGGGAGGGGACTGTGTTGATGAGAGGGGAGGGGACTGTGTTGATGGGAGGGGTGGGGACTGTGTTGATGAGAGGGGTCGGGGACTGTGTTGACGGGAAGGGTCGTGGACTGTTGACGTGAAGGGTGGGGGACTGTGTTGATGAGAGGGGTGGGGGGCTGTGTTGATGAGAGGGGAGGGGACTGTGTTGATGGGAGGGGTGGGGACTGTGTTGATGAGTGGGGTCGGGGACTGTGTTGATGAGAGGGGTCGGGGACTGTGTTGACGGGAAGGGTTGGGAACTGTGTTGACGGGAAGGGTCGGGAACTGTGTTGACGGGAAGAGTCGTGGACTGTGTTGACGAGAAGGGTCGGGGACTGTGTTGATGGGAAGGGTCGGGGACTGTGTTGATGAGAGGGGAGGGGACTGTGTTGACGGGAAGGGTCGGGAACTGTTGACGTGAAGGGTGGGGACTGTGTTGATGAGAGGGGAGGGGACTGTGATGATGACAGGGGAGGGGACTCTGTTGACGAGAGGGGTGGGAGACTGTGTTGACGGGAAGGGTCGGGGACTGTGTTGACGGGAAGGGTCGGGGACTGTGTTGACGGGAAAAGTCGTGGACTGTGTTGACGGGAAGAGTCTTGGACTGTGTTGACGGGAAGGGTCGGGGACTGTGTTGACGGGAAGGGTCGGGGACTGTGTTGACGGGAAAAGTCTTGGACTGTGTTGACGGGAAGGGTGTTGGACTGTGTTGACGGGAAAAGTCGGGGACTGTGTTGACGGGAAGGGTCGGGGACTGTGTTGACGGGAAAAGTCTTGGACTGTGTTGACGGGAAGAGTCGTGGACTGTGTTGACGGGAAGAGTCGGGGACTGTGTTGACGGGAAGGGTCGGGGACTGTGTTGACGGGAAAAGTCGTGGACTGTGTTGACGGGAAGAGTCTTGGACTGTGTTGACGGGACAAGTCGGGGACTGTGTTGACGGGAAGGGTCGGGAACTGTGTTGACGGGAAAAGTCGGGGACTGCGTTGACGGGAAGGGTCGGTAACTGTGTTGACGGGAAGAGTCTTTGACTATGTTGACGAGAAGGGTCGGGGACTCTGTTGACGGGAAGGGTCGGGGACTGTGTTGATGAGAGGGGTGGGCACTGTGTTGATGTGAGGGTTGGGGACTGTGTTGATGAGAGGGGTCGGGGACTGTGTTGATGAGAGGGGTCGGGGACTATTGACGTGAAGGGTGGGGGACTGTGTTGATGAGAGGGGGGGGGGGGGGGGCTGTGTTGATGAGAGGGGAGGGTACTGTGTTGACGAGAGGGGTGGGGGACTGTGTTGATGAGAGGGGAGGGGACTGTGTTGATGAGAGGGGAGGGGACTGTGTTGACGGGAAGGGTCGGGAACTGTTGACGTGAAGGGTGGGGACGGTGTTGATGAGAGGGGAGGGGACTGTGTTGCTGAGAGGGAAGGGGACTGTGATGATGAGAGGGGAGGGGACTGTGTTGATGAGAGGGGAGGGGGCTGTGTTGATGACAGGGGAGGGGACTGTGTTGACGAGAGAGGTGGGAGACTGTGTTGACGGGAAGGGTCGGGGACTGTGTTGACGGGAAGGGTCGGGGACTGTGTTGACGGGAAAAGTCGTGGACTGTGTTGACGGGAAGAGTCTTGGACTGTGTTAACGGGAAGAGTCGGGGACTGTGTTGACGGGAAGGGTCGGGGACTGTGTTGACGGGAAAAGTCTTGGACTGTGTTGACGGGAAGAGTCTTGGACTGTGTTGACGGGAAAAGTCGGGGACTGTGTTGACGGGAAGGGTCGGGGACTGTGTTGACGGGAAAAGTCTTGGACTGTGTTGACGGGAAGAGTCGTGGACTGTGTTGACGGGAAGAGTCGGGGACTGTGTTGACGGGAAGGGTCGGGGACTGTGTTGACGGGGAAAGTCGTGGACTGTGTTGACGGGAGAGTCTTGGACTGTGTTGACGGGAAAAGTCGGGGACTGTGTTGACGGGAAGGGTCGGGAACTGTGTTGACGGGAAAAGTCGGGGACTGTGTTGACGGGAAGGGTCGGTAACTGTGTTGACGGGAAGAGTTGGGGACTGTGTTGACGGGAAGGGTCGGGGACTGTGTTGACGGGAAAAGTCGTGGACTGTGTTGACGGGAAGAGTCTTGGACTGTGTTGACGGGAAAAGTCGGGGACTGTGTTGACGGGAAGGGTCGGGAACTGTGTTGACGGGAAAAGTCGGGGACTGTGTTGACGGGAAGGGTCGGTAACTGTGTTGACGGGAAGAGTCTTGGACTATGTTGACGAGAAGGGTCGGGGACTCTGTTGACGGGAAGGGTCGGGGACTGTGTTGATGAGAGGGGTGGGGACTGTGTTGATGTGAGGGGTGGGGACTGTGTTGATGAGAGGGGTCGGGGACTGTGTTGATGAGAGGGGTCGGGGACTATTGACGTGAAGGGTGGGGGACTGTGTTGATGAGAGGGGGGGGGGGGTCTGTGTTGATGAGAGGGGAGGGTACTGTGTTGACGAGAGGGGTGGGGGACTGTGTTGATGAGAGGGGAGGGGACTGTGATGATGAGAGGGGAGGGGACTGTGTTGATGAGAGGGGTGGGGGACTGTGATGATGAGAGGGGAGGGGACTGTGTTGACGAGAGGGGTTGGGGATTGTGTTGATGGGAGGGGTGGGGGACTGTGTTGATGAGAGGGGAGGGGACTGTGTTGATGAGAGGGGAGGGGAATGTGTTGACGAGAGGGGTGGGGGACTGTGTTGATGAGAGGGGTCGAGGACTGTGATGATGAGAGGGGTTGGGAATGTGTTAAAGAGAGGGGTGGGGACTAGTTTGATGAGAGGAGTGGGGACTATGTTGACGAGAGGGGTCGGGGACTGTGTTGACGAGAGGGGTGGGGAATGTGTTGATGAGAGGGGTGGGGAATGTGTTGATGAGAGGGACGGGGACTATGTTGACGAGAGGGGTCGGGGACTGTGTTGATGAGAGGGGTGGGGACTGTGTTGATGAGAGGGGTGGGGACTGTGTTGATGAGAGGGGTGGGGACTGTGTTGATGAGAGGGGTCGGGGACTGTGTTGATGAGAGGGGTCGGGGACTGTGTTGATGAGAGGGATGGGGACTGTGTTGCTGAGAGGGGTGGGGACTGTGTTGATGAGAGGGACGGGGACTATGTTAACGAGAGGGGTCGGGGACTGTGTTGATGAGAGGGGTCGGGGACTGTGTTGATGAGAGGGGTGGGGACTGTGTTGCTGAGAGGGGTGGGGACTGTGTTGATGAGAGGGACGGGGACTATGTTAACGAGAGGGGTCGGGGACTGTGTTGATGAGAGGGGTCGGGGACTGTGTTGATGAGAGGGTTGGGGACTGTGTTGCTGAGAGGGGTGGGGAATGTGTTGATGAGAGGGGTGGGGACTGTGTTGACGAGAGGGGTGGGGACTGTGTTGCTGAGAGGGGTGGGAACTGTGTTGATGAGAGGGGTCGGGGACTGTGTTGATGAGAGGGGTGGGGAATGTGTTGATGAGAGGGGTGGGAACTGTGTTGATAAGAGGGGTGGGGACTGTTGACGAGAGGGGTGGGGACTTTGTTGATGAGAGGGGTGGGGACTATGTTGACGAGAGGGGTGGGGACTATGTTGATGAGAGGGGTCGGGGACTGTGTTGATGAGAGGGGTCGGGGACTGTGATGATGAGAGGGGTGGGAACTATGTTGACGAGAGGGGTGTGGACTATGTTGACGAGAGGGGTGGGGACTATGGTGATGAGAGGGGTGTGGACTATGTTGACGAGAGGGGTCGGGGACTGTGTTGATGAGAGGGGTGGGGACTGTGTTGATGAGAGGGGTGGGGACTGTGTTGATGAGAGGGGTGGGGACTGTGTTGATGAGAGGGGTCGGGGACTGTGTTGATGAGAGGGATGGGGACTGTGTTGCTGAGAGGGGTGGGGACTGTGTTGATGAGAGGGACGGGGACTATGTTAACGAGAGGGGTCGGGGACTGTGTTGATGAGAGGGGTCGGGGACTGTGTTGATGAGAGGGGTGGGGACTGTGTTGCTGAGAGGGGTGGGGACTGTGTTGATGAGAGGGACGGGGACTATGTTAACGAGAGGGGTCGGGGACTGTGTTGATGAGAGGGGTCGGGGACTGTGTTGATGAGAGGGTTGGGGACTGTGTTGCTGAGAGGGGTGGGGAATGTGTTGATGAGAGGGGTGGGGACTGTGTTGACGAGAGGGGTGGGGACTGTGTTGCTGAGAGGGGTGGGAACTGTGTTGATGAGAGGGGTCGGGGACTGTGTTGATGAGAGGGGTGGGGAATGTGTTGATGAGAGGGGTGGGAACTGTGTTGATAAGAGGGGTGGGGACTGTTGACGAGAGGGGTGGGGACTTTGTTGATGAGAGGGGTGGGGACTATGTTGACGAGAGGGGTGGGGACTATGTTGATGAGAGGGGTCGGGGACTGTGTTGATGAGAGGGGTCGGGGACTGTGATGATGAGAGGGGTGGGAACTATGTTGACGAGAGGGGTGTGGACTATGTTGACGAGAGGGGTGGGGACTGTGTTGACGAGAGGGGTGGGGACTATGGTGATGAGAGGGGTGTGGACTATGTTGACGAGAGGGGTCGGGGACTGTGTTGATGAGAGGGGTCGGGGACTGTGTTGATGAGAGGGGTGGGGACTATGTTGATGAGAGGGGTGGGAACTATGTTGACGAGAGGGGTGTGGACTATGTTGACGAGAGGGGTGGGGACTATGTTGATGAGAGGGGTGTGGACTATGTTGATGAGAGGGGTGGGGACTATGTTGATGAGAGGGGTCGGGGACTGTGTTGATGAGAGGGGTCGGGGACTGTGTTGATGAGAGGGGTGGGAACTGTGTTGATAAGAGGGGTGGGGACTGTTGACGAGAGGGGTGGGGACTTTGTTGATGAGAGGGGTGGGGACTATGTTGACGAGAGGGGTGGGGACTATGTTGATGAGAGGGGTCGGGGACTGTGTTGATGAGAGGGGTCGGGGACTGTGATGATGAGAGGGGTGGGAACTATGTTGACGAGAGGGGTGTGGACTATGTTGACGAGAGGGGTGGGGACTATGGTGATGAGAGGGGTGTGGACTATGTTGACGAGAGGGGTCGGGGACTGTGTTGATGAGAGGGGTGGGGACTGTGTTGATGAGAGGGGTGGGGACTGTGTTGATGAGAGGGGTGGGGACTGTGTTGATGAGAGGGGTCGGGGACTGTGTTGATGAGAGGGATGGGGACTGTGTTGCTGAGAGGGGTGGGGACTGTGTTGATGAGAGGGACGGGGACTATGTTAACGAGAGGGGTCGGGGACTGTGTTGATGAGAGGGGTCGGGGACTGTGTTGATGAGAGGGGTGGGGACTGTGTTGCTGAGAGGGGTGGGGACTGTGTTGATGAGAGGGACGGGGACTATGTTAACGAGAGGGGTCGGGGACTGTGTTGATGAGAGGGGTCGGGGACTGTGTTGATGAGAGGGTTGGGGACTGTGTTGCTGAGAGGGGTGGGGAATGTGTTGATGAGAGGGGTGGGGACTGTGTTGACGAGAGGGGTGGGGACTGTGTTGCTGAGAGGGGTGGGAACTGTGTTGATGAGAGGGGTCGGGGACTGTGTTGATGAGAGGGGTGGGGAATGTGTTGATGAGAGGGGTGGGAACTGTGTTGATAAGAGGGGTGGGGACTGTTGACGAGAGGGGTGGGGACTTTGTTGATGAGAGGGGTGGGGACTATGTTGACGAGAGGGGTGGGGACTATGTTGATGAGAGGGGTCGGGGACTGTGTTGATGAGAGGGGTCGGGGACTGTGATGATGAGAGGGGTGGGAACTATGTTGACGAGAGGGGTGTGGACTATGTTGACGAGAGGGGTGGGGACTGTGTTGACGAGAGGGGTGGGGACTATGGTGATGAGAGGGGTGTGGACTATGTTGACGAGAGGGGTCGGGGACTGTGTTGATGAGAGGGGTCGGGGACTGTGTTGATGAGAGGGGTGGGGACTATGTTGATGAGAGGGGTGGGAACTATGTTGACGAGAGGGGTGTGGACTATGTTGACGAGAGGGGTGGGGACTATGTTGATGAGAGGGGTGTGGACTATGTTGATGAGAGGGGTGGGGACTATGTTGATGAGAGGGGTCGGGGACTGTGTTGATGAGAGGGGTCGGGGACTGTGTTGATGAGAGGGGTGGGGACTGTGTTGCTGAGAGGGGTGGGGACTGTGTTGATGAGAGGGGAGGGGACTGTGTTGATGAGAGGGGTGGGAACTGTGTTGATGAGAGGGGTGGGAACTGTGTTGATGAGAGGGGTGGGAACTGTGTTGCTGAGAGGGGTGGGGACTGTGTTGATGAGAGGGGTGGGGAATGTGTTGATGAGAGGGGTGGGGAATGTATTGATGAGAGGGGAGGGGACTGTGTTGATGAGAGGGGTGGGAACTGTGTTGATGAGAAGGGTGGGGACTGTGTTGATGAGAGGGGTCGGGGACTGTGTTGATGAGAGGGGTGGGGACTGTGTTGATGAGAGGGGAGGGGACTGTGTTGATGAGAGGGGAGGGGACTGTGTTGATGAGAGGGGTCGGGGACTGTGTTGATGAGAGGGGAGGGGACTGTGTTGATGAGAGGGGTGGGGACTGTGTTGATGAGAGGTGGGGGAACTGTGTTGATGAGAGGGGTCGGGGACTATGATGATGAGAGGGGTGGGGACTGTGTTGACGAGAGGGGTGGGGACTGTGTTGCTGAGAGGGGTGGGAACTGTGTTGATGAGAGGGGAGGGGACTGTGTTGACGAGAGGGGTGGGGACTGTGATGATGAGAGGGGTGGGGACTGTGTTGATGAGAGGGGTGGGGACTGTGTTGATGAGTGGGGTGGGGACTGTGTTGATGAGAAGGGTGGGGACTGTGTTGATGAGAGGGGTGGGAACTGTGTTGATGAGAAGGGTGGGGACTGTGTTGATGAGAGGGGTCGGGGACTGTGTTGATGAGAGGGGTGGGGACTGTGTTGATGAGAGGGGAGGGGACTGTGTTGATGAGAGGGGTGTGGACTATGTTGACGAGAGGGGTGGGGACTGTGTTGACGAGAGGGGTGGGGACTATGGTGATGAGAGGGGTGGGGACTATGTTGATGAGAGGGGTCGGGGACTGTGTTGATGAGAGGGGTCGGGGACTGTGATGATGAGAGGGGTGGGAACTATGTTGACGAGAGGGGTGGGGACTATGTTGATGAGAGGGGTCGGGGACTGTGTTGATGAGAGGGGTCGGGGACTGTGATGATGAGAGGGGTGGGAACTATGTTGACGAGAGGGGTGTGGACTATGTTGACGAGAGGGGTGGGGACTGTGTTGACGAGAGGGGTGGGGACTATGGTGATGAGAGGGGTGTGGACTATGGTGATGAGAGGGGTGGGAACTATGTTGACGAGAGGGGTGTGGACTATGTTGACGAGAGGGGTGGGGACTATGTTGATGAGAGGGGTGTGGACTATGTTGATGAGAGGGGTGGGGACTATGTTGATGAGAGGGGTCGGGGACTGTGTTGATGAGAGGGGTCGGGGACTGTGTTGATGAGAGGGGTGGGGACTGTGTTGCTGAGAGGGGTGGGGACTGTGTTGATGAGAGGGGAGGGGACTGTGTTGATGAGAGGGGTGGGAACTGTGTTGATGAGAGGGGTGGGAACTGTGTTGATGAGAGGGGTGGGAACTGTGTTGCTGAGAGGGGTGGGGACTGTGTTGATGAGAGGGGTGGGGAATGTGTTGATGAGAGGGGTGGGGAATGTATTGATGAGAGGGGAGGGGACTGTGTTGATGAGAGGGGTGGGAACTGTGTTGATGAGAAGGGTGGGGACTGTGTTGATGAGAGGGGTCGGGGACTGTGTTGATGAGAGGGGTGGGGACTGTGTTGATGAGAGGGGAGGGGACTGTGTTGATGAGAGGGGAGGGGACTGTGTTGATGAGAGGGGTCGGGGACTGTGTTGATGAGAGGGGAGGGGACTGTGTTGATGAGAGGGGTGGGGACTGTGTTGATGAGAGGTGGGGGAACTGTGTTGATGAGAGGGGTCGGGGACTATGATGATGAGAGGGGTGGGGACTGTGTTGACGAGAGGGGTGGGGACTGTGTTGCTGAGAGGGGTGGGAACTGTGTTGATGAGAGGGGAGGGGACTGTGTTGACGAGAGGGGTGGGGACTGTGATGATGAGAGGGGTGGGGACTGTGTTGATGAGAGGGGTGGGGACTGTGTTGATGAGTGGGGTGGGGACTGTGTTGATGAGAAGGGTGGGGACTGTGTTGATGAGAGGGGTGGGAACTGTGTTGATGAGAAGGGTGGGGACTGTGTTGATGAGAGGGGTCGGGGACTGTGTTGATGAGAGGGGTGGGGACTGTGTTGATGAGAGGGGAGGGGACTGTGTTGATGAGAGGGGAGGGGACTGTGTTGATGAGAGGGGTCGGGGACTGTGTTGATGAGAGGGGAGGGGACTGTGTTGATGAGAGGGGTGGGGACTGTGTTGATGAGAGGTGGGGGAACTGTGTTGATGAGAGGGGTCGGGGACTATGATGATGAGAGGGGTGGGGACTGTGTTGACGAGAGGGGTGGGGACTGTGTTGCTGAGAGGGGTGGGGACTGTGTTGATGAGAGGGGTGGGGACTATGTTGCTGAGAGGGGTGGGAACTGTGTTGATGAGAGGGGAGGGGACTGTGTTGCTGAGAGGGGTGGGGACTGTGTTGACGAGAGGGGTGGGGACTGTGTTGCTGAGAGGGGTGGGGACTGTGTTGCTGAGAGGGGTGGGAACTGTGATAATGAGAGGGGTGGGGAATGTGTTGCTGAGAGGGGTGGGGACTGTGTTGCTGAGAGGGGTGGGAACTGTGTTGATGAGAGGGGTCGGGGACTGTGATGATGAGAGGGGTCGGGAACTGTGTTGATGAGAGGGGTCGGGAACTGTGTTGATGAGAGGGGTCGGGAACTGTGTTGATGAGAGGGGTGGGGACTGTGTTGATGAGAGGGGTGGGGAATGTGTTGATGAGAGGGGTGGGGAATGTGTTGATGAGAGGGGAGAGGACTGTGTTGATGAGAGGGGTGGGAACTGTGTTGATGAGAAGGGTGGGGACTGTGTTGATGAGAGGGGTCGGGGACTGTGTTGATGAGAGGGGTGGGGACTGTGTTGATGAGAGGGGAGGGGACTGTGTTGATGAGAGGGGAGGGGACTGTGTTGATGAGAGGGGTCGGGGACTGTGTTGATGAGAGGGGAGGGGACTGTGTTGATGAGAGGGGTGGGGACTGTGTTGATGAGAGGTGGGGGAACTGTGTTGATGAGAGGGGTCGGGGACTATGATGATGAGAGGGGTGGGGACTGTGTTGACGAGAGGGGTGGGGACTGTGTTGCTGAGAGGGGTGGGGACTGTGTTGATGAGAGGGGTGGGGACTGTGTTGCTGAGAGGGGTGGGAACTGTGTTGATGAGAGGGGAGGGGACTGTGTTGACGAGAGGGGTGGGGACTGTGATGATGAGAGGGGTGGGGACTGTGTTGATGAGAGGGGTGGGGACTGTGTTGATGAGTGGGGTGGGGACTGTGTTAATGAGAAGGGTGGGGACTGTGTTCATGAGAGGGGTCGAGGACTGTGTTGCTGAGAGGGGTGGGAACTGTGTTGATGAGAGGGGTGGGGACTGTGTTGATGAGAGGGGTGGGGACTGTGTTGCTGAGAGGGGTCGGGGACGGTGTTGATGAGAGGGGAGGGGACTGTGTTGATGAGAGGGGTGGGAACTGTGTTGATGAGAGGGGTGGGAACTGTGTTGCTGAGAGGGGTGGGGACTGTGTTGATGAGAGGGGTGGGGAATGTGTTGATGAGAGGGGTGGGGAATGTGTTGATGAGAGGGGAGGGGACTGTGTTGATGAGAGGGGTGGGAACTGTGTTGATGAGAAGGGTGGGGACTGTGTTGATGAGAGGGGTCGGGGACTGTGTTGATGAGAGGGGTGGGGACTGTGTTGATGAGAGGGGAGGGGACTGTGTTGATGAGAGGGGAGGGGACTGTGTTGATGAGAGGGGTCGGGGACTGTGTTGATGAGAGGGGAGGGGACTGTGTTGATGAGAGGGGTGGGGACTGTGTTGATGAGAGGTGGGGGAACTGTGTTGATGAGAGGGGTCGGGGACTATGATGATGAGAGGGGTGGGGACTGTGTTGACGAGAGGGGTGGGGACTGTGTTGCTGAGAGGGGTGGGGACTGTGTTGATGAGAGGGGTGGGGACTGTGTTGCTGAGAGGGGTGGGAACTGTGTTGATGAGAGGGGAGGGGACTGTGTTGACGAGAGGGGTGGGGACTGTGATGATGAGAGGGGTGGGGACTGTGTTGATGAGAGGGGTGGGGACTGTGTTGATGAGTGGGGTGGGGACTGTGTTGATGAGAAGGGTGGGGACTGTGTTGATGAGAGGGGTGGGAACTGTGTTGATGAGAAGGGTGGGGACTGTGTTGATGAGAGGGGTCGGGGACTGTGTTGATGAGAGGGGTGGGGACTGTGTTGATGAGAGGGGAGGGGACTGTGTTGATGAGAGGGGAGGGGACTGTGTTGATGAGAGGGGTCGGGGACTGTGTTGATGAGAGGGGAGGGGACTGTGTTGATGAGAGGGGTGGGGACTGTGTTGATGAGAGGTGGGGGAACTGTGTTGATGAGAGGGGTCGGGGACTATGATGATGAGAGGGGTGGGGACTGTGTTGACGAGAGGGGTGGGGACTGTGTTGCTGAGAGGGGTGGGGACTGTGTTGATGAGAGGGGTGGGGACTGTGTTGCTGAGAGGGGTGGGAACTGTGTTGATGAGAGGGGAGGGGACTGTGTTGCTGAGAGGGGTGGGGACTGTGTTGACGAGAGGGGTGGGGACTGTGTTGCTGAGAGGGGTGGGGACTGTGTTGCTGAGAGGGGTGGGAACTGTGATAATGAGAGGGGTGGGGAATGTGTTGCTGAGAGGGGTGGGGACTGTGTTGCTGAGAGGGGTGGGAACTGTGTTGATGAGAGGGGTCGGGGACTGTGATGATGAGAGGGGTCGGGAACTGTGTTGATGAGAGGGGTCGGGAACTGTGTTGATGAGAGGGGTCGGGA
Organism: Haliotis rufescens; assembly: GCF_023055435.1. Taxonomy (NCBI): domain Eukaryota; kingdom Metazoa; phylum Mollusca; class Gastropoda; order Lepetellida; family Haliotidae; genus Haliotis; species Haliotis rufescens. The sequence continues at coordinate 664,473 of NW_025963795.1, forward strand.
ACTGTGTTGATGAGAGGGGTGGGGACTGTGTTGATGAGAGGGGTGGGAACTGTGTTGATGAGAAGGGTGGGGACTGTGTTGATGAGAGGGGTCGGGGACTGTGTTGATGAGAGGGGTGGGGACTGTGTAGATGAGAGGGGAGGGGACTGTGTTGATGAGAGGGGAGGGGACTGTGTTGATGAGAGGGGTCGGGGACTGTGTTGATGAGAGGGGAGGGGATTGTGTTGATGAGAGGGGTGGGGACTGTGTTGATGAGAGGTGGGGGAACTGTGTTGATGAGAGGGGTCGGGGACTATGATGATGAGAGGGGTGGGGACTGTGTTGACGAGAGGGGTGGGGACTGTGTTGCTGAGAGGGGTGGGGACTGTGTTGATGAGAGGGGTGGGGACTGTGTTGCTGAGAGGGGTGGGAACTGTGTTGATGAGAGGGGAGGGGACTGTGTTGACGAGAGGGGTGGGGACTGTGATGATGAGAGGGGTGGGGACTGTGTTGATGAGAGGGGTGGGGACTGTGTTGATGAGTGGGGTGGGAACTGTGTTGATGAGAAGGGTGGGGACTGTGTTGATGAGAGGGGTCGGGGACTGTGTTGATGAGAGGGGTGGGGACTGTGTTGATGAGAGGGGTCGGGGACTGTGTTGCTGAGAGGGGTGGGAACTGTGTTGATGAGAGGGGTGGGGACTGTGATGATGAGAGGGGTGGGGACTGTGTTGATGAGAGGGGTGGGGACTGTGTTGATGAGTGGGGTGGGAACTGTGTTGATGAGAAGGGTGGGGACTGTGTTGATGAGAGGGGTCGGGGACTGTGTTGATGAGAGGGGTGGGGACTGTGTTGATGAGAGGGGTGGGAACTGTGTTGATGAGAGGGGTGGGGACTGTGTTGCTGAGAGGGGTCGGGGACTGTGTTGATGAGAGGGGAGGGGACTGTGTTGATGAGAGGGGTGGGAACTGTGTTGATGAGAGGGGTGGGAACTGTGTTGCTGAGAGGGGTGGGGACTGTGTTGATGAGAGGGGAGGGGACTGTGTTGATGAGAGGGGTGGGAACTGTGTTGATGAGAAGGGTGGGGACTGTGTTGATGAGAGGGGTCGGGGACTGTGTTGATGAGAGGGGTGGGGACTGTGTTGATGAGAGGGGAGGGGACTGTGTTGATGAGAGGGGAGGGGACTGTGTTGATGAGAGGGGTGGGGACTGTGTTGATGAGAGGTGGGGGAACTGTGTTGATGAGAGGGGTCGGGGACTATGATGATGAGAGGGGTGGGGACTGTGTTGACGAGAGGGGTGGGGACTGTGTTGCTGAGAGGGGTGGGGACTGTGTTGATGAGAGGGGTGGGGACTGTGTTGCTGAGAGGGGTGGGAACTGTGTTGATGAGAGGGGAGGGGACTGTGTTGACGAGAGGGGTGGGGACTGTGATGATGAGAGGGGTGGGAACTGTGTTGCTGAGAGGGGTGGGGACTGTGTTGATGAGAGAGGTGGGAACTGTGTTGCTGAGAGGGGTGGGGACTGTGTTGATGAGAGGGGTGGGGACTGTGTTGATGAGTGGGGTGGGGACTGTGTTGATGAGAAGGGTGGGGACTGTGTTGATGAGAGGGGTCGGGGACTTTGTTGCTGAGAGGGGTGGGAACTGTGTTGATGAGAGGGGTGGGGACTGTGTTGATGAGAGGGGTGGGGACTGTGTTGCTGAGAGGGGTCGGGGACTGTGTTGATGAGAGGGGAGGGGACTGTGTTGATGAGAGGGGTCGGGGACTGTGTTGATGAGAGGGGTCGGGGACTGTGTTGATGAGAGGGGTCGGGGACTGTGTTGATGAGAGGGGTGGGGACTGTGTTGATGAGAGGGGAGGGGACTGTGTTGATGAGAGGGGAGGGGACTGTGTTGATGAGAGGGGTCGGGGACTGTGTTGATGAGAGGGGAGGGGACTGTGTTGATGAGAGGGGTGGGGACTGTGTTGATGAGAGGTGGGGGAACTGTGTTGATGAGAGGGGTGGGGACTGTGTTGATGAGAGGGGTGGGGACTGTGTTGACGAGAGGGGTGGGGACTGTGTTGCTGAGAGGGGTGGGGACTGTGTTGATGAGAGGGGTGGGGACTGTGTTGCTGAGAGGGGTGGGGACTGTGTTGACGAGAGGGGTGGGGACTGTGTTGCTGAGAGGGGTGGGGACTGTGTTGCTGAGAGGGGTGGGAACTGTGATAATGAGAGGGGTGGGGAATGTGTTGCTGAGAGGGGTGGGGACTGTGTTGATGAGAGGGGTGGGAACTGTGTTGATGAGAGGGGTCGGGGACTATGATGATGAGAGGGGTCGGGGACTGTTGACGTGAAGGGTCGGGGACTGTGTTGCTGAGAGGGGAGGGGACTGTGTTGATGAGAGGGGAGGGGACTGTGTTGATGAGAGGGGTCGGGGACTGTGATGATGAGAGGGGTCGGGAACTGTGTTGATGAGAGGGGTCGGGAACTGTGTTGATGAGAGGGGTCGGGAACTGTGTTGATGAGAGGGGAGGGGACTGTGTTGATGAGAGGGGTGGGGACTGTGTTGCTGAGAGGGGTCGGGAACTGTGTTGATGAGAGGGGTCGGGGACTGTGTTGATGAGAGGGGTGGGGACTATGTTGATGAGAGGGGTGGGGACTATGTTGATGAGAGGGGTCGGGAACTGTGTTGATGAGAGGGGTGGGGACTATGTTGATGAGAGGGGTGGTGACTGTGTTGATGAGAGGGGTCGGGAACTGTGTTGATGAGAGGGGAGGGGACTGTGTTGATGAGAGGGGTGGGGACTATGTTGGTGAGAGGGGAGGGGACTGTGTTGATGAGAGGGGTCGGGGACTGTGTTGATGAGAGGGGTCGGGGACTGTGTTGATGAGAGGGGTCGGGGACTGTGTTGATGAGAGGGGTGGGGACTATGTTGATGAGAGGGGTGGGGACTATGTTGATGAGAGGGGTGGGGACTATGTTGATGAGAGGGGTCGCGAACTGTGTTGATGAGAGGGGTGGGAACTGTGTTGATGAGAGGGGTCGGGAACTGTGTTGATGAGAGGGGTCGGGGACTGTGTTGATGAGAGGGGTCGGGAACTGTGTTGATGAGAGGGGTCGGGGACTGTTGACGTGAAGGGTCGGGGACTGTGTTGCTGAGAGTGGAGGGGACTGTGTTGATGAGAGGGGAGGGGACTGTGTTGATGAGAGGGGTCGGGGACTGTGATGATGAGAGGGGTCGGGGATTGTGATGATGAGAGGGGTCGGGAACTGTGTTGATGAGAGGGGTGGGGACTGTGTTGATGAGAGGGGTCGGGGACTGTGTTGATGAGAGGGGTGGGGACTGTGTTGATGAGAGGGGTGGGGACTGTGTTGATGAGAGGGGTGGGGACTGTGTTGATGAGAGGGGTGGGGACTGTGTTGATGAGAGGGGTGGTGACTGTGTTGATGAGAGGGGTGGTGACTGTGTTGATGAGAGGGGTCGGTGACTGTGATGATGAGAGGGGTGGGGACTGTGTTGATGAGAGGGGTGGGGACTGTGATGATGAGAGGGGTGGGGACTGTGTTGATGAGAGGGGTGGGAACTGTCATAATGAGAGGGGTCGGGGACTGTGATGATGAGAGGGGTGGGGACTGTGTTGATGAGAGGGGTGGGGACTGTGTTGATGAGAGGGGTGGGGACTGTGATGATGAGAGGGGTGGGGACTGTGTTGATGAGAGGGGTGGGAACTGTCATAATGAGAGGGGTCGGGGACTGTGATGATGAGAGGGGTGGGGACTGTGTTGACGAGAGAGGAGGGGACTGTGATAATGAGAGGGGTGGGGACTGTGATAATGAGAGGGGTGGGGAATGTGTTGCTGAGAGGGGTGGGGACTGTGTTGATGAGAGGGGAGGGGACTGTGTTGATGAGAGGGGTCGGGGACTATGTTGATGAGAGGGGTGGGGACTATGTTGATGAGAGGGGTGGGGACTATGTTGATGAGAGGGGTCGCGAACTGTGTTGATGAGAGGGGTGGGAACTGTGTTGATGAGAGGGGTCGGGAACTGTGTTGATGAGAGGGGTCGGGGACTGTGTTGATGAGAGGGGTCGGGAACTGTGTTGATGAGAGGGGTCGGGGACTGTTGACGTGAAGGGTCGGGGACTGTGTTGCTGAGAGGGGAGGGGACTGTGTTGATGAGAGGGGAGGGGACTGTGTTGATGAGAGGGGTCGGGGACTGTGATGATGAGAGGGGTCGGGGACTGTGTTGATGAGAGGGGTCGGGAACTGTGTTGATGAGAGGGGTCGGGAACTGTGTTGATGAGAGGGGTCGGGAACTGTGTTGATGAGAGGGTTCGGTGACTGTGATGATGAGAGGGGTGGGGACTGTGTTGATGAGAGGGGTGGGGACTGTGTTGATGAGAGGGGTGGTGACTGTGTTGATGAGAGGGGTGGTGACTGTGTTGATGAGAGGGGTCGGTGACTGTGATGATGAGAGGGGTGGGGACTGTGTTGATGAGAGGGGTGGGGACTGTGATGATGAGAGGGGTGGGGACTGTGTTGATGAGAGGGGTGGGAACTGTCATAATGAGAGGGGTCGGGGACTGTGATGATGAGAGGGGTGGGGACTGTGTTGACGAGAGAGGAGGGGACTGTGATAATGAGAGGGGTGGGGACTGTGATAATGAGAGGGGTGGGGAATGTGTTGCTGAGAGGGGTGGGGACTGTGTTGATGAGAGGGGAGGGGACTGTGTTGATGAGAGGGGTCGGGGACTGTGTTGATGAGAGGGGTGGGGACTGTGTTGACGAGAGGGGTGGGGGGGGGACTGTGTTGATGAGAGAGGAGGGGACTGTGTTGCTGAGGGGGGTGGGAACTGTGATAATGAGAGGGGTGGGGAATGTGTTGATGAGAGGGGTGGGGACTGTGTTGATGAGAGGGGAGGGGACTGTGTTGATGAGAGGGGTCGGTGACTGTGTTGATGAGAGGGGTGGGGACTGTGATGATGAGAGCGGTCGGTGACTGTGTTGATGAGAGGGGTGGGGACTGTGTTGATGAGAGGGGAGGGGACTGTGTTGATGAGAGGGGAGGGGACTGTGTTGATGAGAGGGGTCGGTGACTGTGTTGATGAGAGGGGAGGGGACTGTGATGATGAGAGGGGTCGGTGACTGTGTTGATGAGAGGGGTGGGGACTGTGATGATGAGAGGGGTCGGGGACTGTGTTGATGAGAGGGGTGGGGACTGTGTTGATGAGAGGGGAGGGGACTGTGTTGATGAGAGGGGAGGGGACTGTGTTGATGAGAGGGGTGGGGACTGTGTTGATGAGAGGGGAGGGGACTGTGTTGATGAGAGGGGTCGGGGACTGTGTTGATGAGAGGGGTGGGGACTGTGTTGACGAGAGGGGTGGGGGACTGTGTTGATGAGAGAGGAGGGGACTGTGTTGCTGAGAGGGGTGGGAACTGTGATAATGAGAGGGGTCGGGGACTGTGATGATGAGAGGGGTGGGGACTGTGTTGACGAGAGAGGAGGGGACTGTGATAATGAGAGGGGTGGGGACTGTGATAATGAGAGGGGTGGGGAATGTGTTGCTGAGAGGGGTGGGGACTGTGTTGATGAGAGGGGAGGGGACTGTGTTGATGAGAGGGGTCGGGGACTGTGTTGATGAGAGGGGTGGGGACTGTGTTGACGAGAGGGGTGGGGGACTGTGTTGATGAGAGAGGAGGGGACTGTGTTGTTGAGAGGGGTGGGAACTGTGATAATGAGAGGGGTGGGGAATGTGTTGCTGAGAGGGGTGGGGACTGTGTTGATGAGAGGGGAGGGGACTGTGTTGATGAGAGGGGTCGGGGACTGTGTTGATGAGAGGGGTGGGGACTGTGTTGACGAGAGGGGTGGGGGACTGTGTTGATGAGAGGGGTGGGAACTGTGTTGATGAGAGGGGTGGGAACTGTGTTGATGAGAGGGGTCGGGGACTGTGTTGATGAGAGGGGTGGGAACTGTGTTGATGAGAGGGGTGGGGACTATGTTGATGAGAAGGGTGTGGACTATGTTGACGAGAGGGGTGGGGACTATGTTGATGAGAGGGGTGGGGACTGTGTTGACGAGAGGGGTGGGGGACTGTGTTGACGAGAGGGGTGGGAACTGTGTTGATGAGAGGGGTGGGAACTGTGTTGCTGAGAGGGGTGGGGACTGTGTTGATGAGAGAGGAGGGGACTGTGTTGATGAGAGGGGTGGGAACTGTGTTGATGAGAGGGGTGGGGACTATGTTGATGAGAGGGGTGTGGACTATGTTGACGAGAGGGGTGGGGAATGTGTTGATGAGAGGGGTGGGGACTGTGATGATGAGAGGGGTGGGGAATGTGTTGATGAGAGGGGTCGGGGACTGTGTTGCTGAGAGGGGTTTGAACTGTGTTGATGAGAAGGGTGGGGACTGTGTTGACGAGAGTGGTGGGGAATGTGTTGATGAGAGGGATGGGGACTGTGTTGATGAGAGGGGTGGGGACTATGTTGACGAGAGGGGTGGGGACTATGTTGACGACAGGGGTGGGGACTGTGTTGATGAGAGGGGTTGGGACTATGTTGACGAGAGGGGTGGGGACTGTGTTGACGACAGGGGTGGGGAACCATCCATTGAAAAGCAGTTAGACAATCCCTATTATGACATCTTGAACAAATCCTGTGAAGTCTGGTTGCCACAAAACATTTCATTTATGTTTTGATACATTATATATGTAGACTATATCATGGTAAACCCAAAGTGCAAATACACGTTTATCATTAAAAGATCTGCTACACAGGTATGTACATATTACAAACACTTGTATGCAAAAAATAGCAGCAAAGTATCAGGGACAAGTAATTTTATGGACAATTATATTGCTGGTGTATACAGGGCCCATGATAAACTGAAATAATATATCTTTAGTTAGAATAAATCAAATTTGTAACAGGGCTCTGGTCAATGGATAATGTCCTGAAAAATATGTAATGCAGTATCTATTTTTCCTCATCAATATTTTACTATTAATTTGAATTCTGATTTAATAAATGGCATGTAAAATGGTCTTGTAATATATATTAAGCATCAATCACCTTTCATATAGTCCTCTGGATATAGTTTTTTTGTTAATATTTTATTCAGTATTTCATCATAAGTGTACATAAATTTCTTAACCTGATAAGACTACCGTACGTCTCAGCTGGGTCTTGTAATATTTATTTAGCATCAATCACCTTTGAAATAGCTCTCTGGATATATTTGTTTACATTTTATTCAATATTTTATCCCAATGTAGCTACATTTCTTCACCTGATAAGACTACCGTGCGTCTCCCCTATACTAGGTCGGGGAGACACTGTACGGTAGAAGCCTGTTCCGTATTAACAACTTATTAAAAATTAATTATTATGTTTTACCTTAACTCTCCGGTTGTTAATATCTGCTCAATATAAAGTGATAATCGGTCCTGAAATAGCCATATCTCGAAATGAAACTGCATGATCACACCTTATGGATCGAGATTTCTGATCGATATATAGGACTGGTGTACATATAAGGTATGCAGGTAGATCAAGATAAAATTGCCCAGACCTGTAATAATAGTGATCGTTTGCAAAAAGAACTGTTCTGAACTGAAAATGACATTAAAAAAACATCAATCCAAAAACAATTTTTCATTTCAACTGTGTGGTGATCAAACACCGAAATTACTTCCTGCGGACGGCAGTGAAGCTTCGTTCATCGATCAGTAGGAATATAAGCTCGACCGCATGACATGCACACGCAATACTGAAAGTTTCCGTAAGCCTCGTTATGAATTTCATGTTCACTGTTTTTTTGTGCTGACTGCAATCACTAAATTGATAATTCGAGTTCGTCATTAATTTCCTAACCTTACCCTTCCCACACGACCTTTAATACGACAGCCACAATGACATATGAAGCAATGTTCATTCAAGTAATCGTAAGTAATTACTTACAAGTAAGTCATGTAAGTAATTCATATAAGTAATTGTTTGGCTATTCATTTGCTTGCCGCTGTCATCCTCTGACCCCGAGATCTAGAGTGCGTCTCGTGACACCTAACAGTGTATCCTGCCTATTTTATGTCAATGACAAAATCTAGGAATATGTCGTGACACTGCAAGTTCGCAAGTGTAGCATCCTCACTATTTTTTAAACGCCATATACCTATTTCTAGCAAAACGCGGGGACAAGGGCAAAGTAATGAAGTAAACACTTACCGCAAAATAGGTTTTCCCTCGGTCCTCCAAGTATCATCCTTTCGCGTCGTCTGCTTGAAAAGACGCGCGTGAGTAACAGCGCCCTCTATTACAAGAGTAGCTTCCCGTGAAGCATGTTGTGAAAACGTTGGACCAACAGTAACAAAACCGATCGCGATACTCCAAACTTTTGCCAACATTATTGTAATTTGCTGAATGAATTGTAAGATGTGAGAAATCCCGTCTGTATCTTCCTGTCTGTTGTACATGTGCAGCCAACATGGTCAGTAAATGTGCTTAATCTATTTCATTTCAAAATTACAAATAAAGTTAATAGATCTATGTTCGAATAGAATTAATGTATTATTCGTAAATATATTAATATTTGTTAGCAATATTCCAGCAATATCACGGCGGGGGACACCAGAAACAGGCTTCACACATTATACCCATGTCGGGAATCGAACCCGGGCCATCGGCATGGCGAGCGAGCGCTTTAACCACTAGGCTACCTGGCCGCCCTCGGCCTGATGTAGATGTGCTGGCTGGGCACGTGCCCTCGATGATTTCAAAATGAGGGAATCTATATTACCACGACGTAGGACGTGCATCAATTTCTTTGGCAATAAACAAAATCAAACTGTTAACTTCAGTGCCATGCATACAGTAATAGATTAACACTGTTCTATATAAACGAGTTCATAAACTACTTTACACGAAATATTTTCTTTTTATGGTCTAACATGACAGATAATGACAACAATGTAAACACATGAAGTGGGGTTTTGTGGGTGTGGTTGCTCGTACTAGTCCGGACTAATGCCGATTTTATAGAACTAGCCCACTGTCAGTGAGTGAGTATGGTTTTACGCCGCTTTTGGCAATATTCCAGCAATATCACGGCGGGGGACACCAGAAATGGATTCACACATTGTACTCATGTCGGGAATCGAACCCGGGTCTTCGGTGTGACGAGCGAACGCTTTAAACACTAGGCTAGGGAGTGCAGAGTCTATTGCAAGACAGAAACGTCAGTAACGTGTTTATGATCCACTGACATTGACCACAGCTTCAACCCTACGCCTCATACTCATTACAAGTCGTTGAATGCTTCTCTGAGGCAAACGGATCCATTCTTCATGAAGTGCGGCTTCAAGTCCAGCGAGATTTTGAACTGGGGGATCACGATGTCTGATTTTCCGGCCAAGAATGTCCCAGAGATGCTCAATCGGATTAAGATCCGGACTACAGGCCGGCCAAGGAAGAGTGGCAATAGCTTCTTGACGCAAATAAGCCAAAACTGACCGAGATCTGTGTGGTCTAGCATTGTCGTCCATGTAAACAGGTCTTGTCTGAAGAGGATGGTTGTCAAAATGAGGGACTACCACTGGACGAAGAACGGCATCTTGGTATTGTTGGCCATTCAGGTTTCCACGAATTGTCACCAGCGGAAGTTTGCAGCCGAAGGAAACACAACCCCATATCATGACAGACCCTCGCCACATGCTAAGGTCTTCTGGGTGTTCCTTGGTGCAAAACGAGTGTTACGTTGCCTCCAAACACGTATTCGACCATCAACAGTTCGTAGAAGCATTCGACACTCGTCAGACCAATGGATCCTTCTCCAGTTGGCCAAGTTCCATCGACTACGGGCACGACACCATATCAGACGATTCCGCATGTGCCTCTCAGTCAGTTGAGGACGTTTTACTGGTCTTCTGGCGTTATAACCAGCCGCTCTGAGGCGACGCCTTACGGTCATCGTCGAGAGTCTCTGATGGGTAATCCACTGCAGTCTTAAATCTGTTGAAGTGGCAAATGGATTTCGTCTGACTATCCTGACAAGACGTCTATCCTCTCTGTTAGAGGTCTTTCTTGGCCTACCAGACCTATGCCTGTGATTGACATCATTGGTTTGACCATGTTTGACAATCAAACGAGTGATAACACTGTTATGACGACTCATTTGTCTTGCAATGGCGCTGGTGACATGCCAGCATTTTTCATGCCTATGACTTGCCATCTTTCAGCGTTTGTTTACTTTCTCCTCGCCATGCATGGCTGATTTTCAACCTCTATTGGATGGGGAATCTCACACAGGAGCAAAATGCAACCACGTGTCTGAAACTTGAATTTCACTATTTATAGGGTAGGGGAACTGCAGCAACACGTAAAGCACGCTTTCCTTGTGGTATCTTGTCAAATTTGGGTGCATACAGTCATACATCATCATATTTCGTATTTCTGATTCCCACACGTAAAATCAAGAGACTATGAATATGGTGGCGCTTAACTTTTGTGTATGTGTATATTACCACTGCTATTGTATTATATGCTGCCATTGAATTTTGTCCTGTCGCTCTATTGTGTACTGCCACTGTAATAACTTTGCAGTAATCTATACTGATTTGTAAACCTAGCGAATTATATAAATTCAGTTATTAATTGTATACCATTTCTTTTGTGTGTGTTGGTTTCACTATTGATATCTGAGTTAACCAATTGTTTCAACTTGAAAATCGACACGTAACAATATATTGTTTACATAAAGTTTCTCATCATTGTATTGTGTTATCTATTTATGTGTTTCACATTTCTCAAATCCTTGGCAGAACTTTGACGGGACAGTAGTTTCTCTTCAAGAAGTGTTTCTGTTCTGACGACCTCTTTGCGCTCTCTGTGAGCCTTCTCAATCTCAGTCCGAGTTTTTGCCATGCTGTAAGAAACGAAAACACGGCACATAAAATCCACCTTGAAAACCTGAACCAAACGTATGTGATGCGCACGTTGTGTAGTATTAATAAGTGTATATGTGTATCTCAGCTGTAGTGAGCCCAAAATACACATTATCTATTACAATATCAGATATACACTCTTAAAAAAAGAAACGCACAGGTAGACTTTTAGTAAATTTATTGTACCTAATAAAGTCGATATATTTAATTTAATATCATAGATACAAATATGAAAGCTTGGAGCTCGATAGTCACATGTTCTTGTACAAAGGCACTGAAAACTGTTTATTGTCATGTCACATAAGGCCACAAGGTTGCGCTGAACTCAGTATCTCGTGTGACGGCCCCGGTTAGCAATCACGGCTCGGGACTGACTGGTGTAGTGTACGAATTCTGTCCTGCGGAATTCTGCGCCATTCTGCTTGTAACGCGTTGGCCAGTTGTGGGAGCGTCTGCGGCGTGTTCTGACGTCGACGTACACGTCGATCGAGTTCATCCCAGAGGTGTTCGAATGGGTTGACATCTGGAGATCTGGACGGCCAGGTCAAGCGTTGATGTTGGGGTTATGGAGGTAGTTTACCGTGAGACGAGCTGTGTGCGTTGTCACTGTTGAAACAGCTCCCTCTGGCGGTCAGTGATTGGAAGATGGTGAGATTGACGAATTGGATTCATGTAGCGATTTGCTGTCAAATCTCCCTGAACCACAGTAATAGTTAGCATCTATGAAGAGAAATCTTAGTGGCTAAGAAGGGGCGGAGCGAGCGAGCCCCATTTTTTAGCCACTAAGATTTCTCTTCATAGATTCTTACTGACTTAGAACTCCGCCAACATTTTGATTGACAGTTCCCGTGACGTCATTATCAAGGTTGGTCTACGTCATTTGGCGCAATGACATCAACGAGTATGGACGTGTTCGATGAAAAGGGAACGTTTGATTTGTTGTTTGAAGAATTGTTTGCGAATGCAGATTTTGAAGCTCCCAGTCTAACCCAGCTAACATCTTTTCCAACCCAAGAGCTTGTGAAAATTGAACAAAACGATGGCCGTTTTATGGCGCCCTTTTCCTCTGACGACATCAAACAGGAGCAGAAAGGCGCTATTCCAAAGAAAACTAGCGAGAATAACCAAGCCAGATCTCTCGGTGTTGGATATGGCCCCCACACCATGACACTACCGCCACCGAATTTGTCGAATTCACGTACACAATGTGGGGCAAAACGCTCATTTCGACGACGATAAACACGTTGTCTTCCATTTCGCCGGGGAAGAAGAAATCGTGATTCATCGCTAAACCACACTCGTCTCTATAGTTTCTCAAATTCCAAGGCTGTAAGGTATGGCACCAACGCAAGCGTCGCTGCCGATGGATCTGTTGCAAAATAGGGACGATATCTAGTCTTCTGGGTCTGATTCCTGACAGTCTGGTCCAATATCCTCCTTAAACCAGGGTGCAAGTGGCGTGCAACAGAAGACAACGATTCCCCTCTTTAGATACGTCTTATGGCGATGTCTCGGCATTTTCGAACATGAAAAATGTTGACAATTGAATGACAAGTTATTGGCTTATGCTTGCCTTTTCATAGCCACTACCACGAGTTACGAATGCCATAATTTGCACGTGCATTTTGCTTTACTGTTTTCCTTCATGACATTTTTGAACAAGTGTGAAAACAATGCCGTTTAAGACATTGCACTATACGACACTGAACTTCTTTTATCTTTAAGCAGCGATGTAGTAAAGTCATCCGCAATATATCCCCTCAATAAACCCTGCCGCCCTTTATCTTCCCGAGTTTGTCGTTGATTACTTCCATGTATACACTATAGATATTATATGTAGGAACTCAACAGCTTTCAATCTATTTGCCAAAACGTTTGCGAATATTTTATAATCCAGATTCAAAAACGTAATAGGCCGATAGTGTTTTAATTATAGAAGGTCCCTGTTCGGCTTCTCAATCAGTGTTAGAACCCCGCCCCCAGCTGGGACGTACGCTGTCAAACCGGCCTGCCCCATTCAATGAAGCAATGAAATAAACCCGGAGATCCTCATTGGCCGTCTTCTGGTTACGGAAAGGGACGAGAGTTGCCGAATGTGTACTGATCGTCACGGTGCGAAGGAAGTGTTCAGTGTCACATGTCTGAGGTTAGGCAACAAGCCAAGGGAGTCTTCACCGCTTTCAATACTCACGACTAGCAGTGTTGCAGTAGCAGGACTGGACATAGGCCTGCTTCCACCGTGTTGTGGCGAGGTTGTTGGACTGGGGACTGGGGACTGGGGACCGTCAGTGTTTAAGTCAGGTTGTCGCCGCCTGGGGACACTGGCGACCCGGATCTGTGGACAGTGGGTGGAGAAACCCGATCCGGGTAAGTCAGGTCGTGTGTTGTCATGCTGATGACGTACTTCATGCACAGTGTATACGACTATAACCCCTAACTCGATGTTAGATAGACACATTCATTCTTTATTTCACCGTTTCAAACAAATCATGTGTCCGTGGTTCTAGTTTCGGTTTGAACTGACCTGATTCTCGTCGGGACACCCACCCCGACTCACGGATAGTCACGTGACATGGCTCATGTCGGTAAAATATGTTCGTTGAAACAGGATCACGAGCATCATTAGTATTTATGGGTAAAAATCTCAAAACCGACAAATTTTCTGATATCAACTTGCAAAAATAAAAGTGTCCCTAATATAATTTTTCTCTTGATATTAGAGAATATGATACTTGAGAAGTACTTTCTATTTCAATGCAGTGCAGTGATGTGTTTAATTAATTAGAAAATAATTAATGAATTAGCCTAATCTGCTAGGACATTCAACTCCGTTACGGATCACAAAATGGAAAGTAATTTTAATAGCGCTAGGTTGCTTTGAAATATAAAATCGTATTCAGCAATTAACATTAAGTGTGAATACAATTCAGTGTTAAACAAATGCAAACTGGCTAAATAAAATGTATGATTGGACATTTGTAAGTGCTCGCTCCATATTTCAAAAGTTTGCCTAGACAACAAAGTCATTTACATGAAAGACGGTATCCAAAATATAGTATTTTTCATCTTTTGTCACAACATATATTATCATTAGTCCTAATCTAAAGTTAAAACTCATAAAAACAACAAAGTTTTTCGTCAGTTGTCAAAAGAAGTCATCTATTAAAAAAATCCTGACGTAACAGAGTTGAGTTTGTTGTAACGGAGTTGTAACTCATATATTTTGTTATTGCTCTCTAGCATAAAATAACAACCTTTTCATCCCTTTTGAGATGAAATGTGAAAATACATGCACTGTGTTGTGTTACTTGTCAGGACTTTGGTACTCATGGTTTATGAGCCAGTTACTGCAGTAATGGCATACAAAAGTGGGTCTACTAAATTACTAATGTTCAACCCTTTGTATAGACGTTGAAATAAATAAGCACAAAGTTGCTTAAAATGCCATTTTAGATCACTATAATATATTATAAAACTTCAAGATCAAATTTCAGATAAATCATATCATCAACACTGTCAGAAAACATGTTGTTTATACATGCATAATGAAATTGCTTTCTGCAGCCAAAACACAATAGCCAGGCACTCCCATCAATGTAAAAGACAACAGTTCTGTCTTCAATAATTAGTCCACTGTCGGAAAGAGCGCTATCAATAGAATCAAATCCACATTTTGCACAGGTCCTAACATCTTGTTCATCCAAAACATCAGAGCAGTCTGAGTGACTATTTAAAAAAAAAGTTCTTACTCCAGACTGTGGGAAAATTATTTGTCAGGTATAGGGTTAAAATAAAATAAAATATTCGTGAAGAACAAAGCTATGTACTGACAATAACTATCGAAATTGTGCAGATGCACAAATTTTTCCTCTCCGTTACGCTGTACAGCATTACAGAGTTGAGTGTAACGGAGTTGAGAAACCTTACTATAAATGGCTCATATCCCAGCATGCTTTGCTTTTTATGGAAATTAAAATACTCACTGCTAACATGGTCTTGCTAACCAATTTCTCTTGGAAAAGTGAAGGAAATTAGAATGAGATATAGATCTATAGACAGTGTAACAGAGTTGAGGCTCAGAAAACATACTGTACTTAACAGACATATCTTGATGTCATTGGCTTGAACATTGTACATAAATGTGGCATCTATCTATCACCAGCAGATGAACTTCATACACATGTTGCCAAAAGAGGAAGCGTATGAGAGTTATCTCCCATAGCACAGTTATTTTTTTAGTATTGGTACGTTGTAACGGAGTTGAGTGCCTTTTGAGGGACATCTTTTTTTTCTTATTTATTTTTTTTTCAATTAGGTTTTAGATAATAATGATAGGATACATGTAATTAATGTTCATTTGAGAGTGTGAAAAACAAAATTTGTTACATTTTTAGAATATTTAGATATAGATTAGGTATTATTTTTTATTCTGGTCCAGCTGAGGGACAGCCATGTTTTTAGTAAATCCAGAAAATATTTGCTTATAAACAAATATTAACTTGAAAGTACATTTTTTTAGCATTTTACATTTGAAGAAAGGTACTCTACTTGTGAATAGTCTTGAAAAGGAAATCAAATATTTTAAAATACATTTCTGCAAACAAACTACTGATGTACAGGTCAAGTGGGAAATTGTTACGGTGTTGAGATTTTCACCCTTATACCACGAGCTCCCGCATAAAACCCCGTATGCGCCGAGTGATCCTGCTACAGCTTCTGTCTGTATGTGGGTGTCTTCACTCATCAGGGTCGTGTTACATAGCGGAAGGACCAGGAAGTTGGAAATGAATGCGTATAATGTAAGGTTTGTGGGGGATTTTATGCAAAAAAAGAGCAGTCCCTAAAATTCTTGAAAAAATAATTATCCTGCAGGCTGACAAAATAAATTTCTGCCACAAATATGACATTATATCAAGGTGTATCTCTTCAAATTCATTCGAATCCCGACATTGGTACAATGTGTGAAGCCCATTTCTGGTGTCCCCTGTCGTGATACTGCTGGAATATTGCTAAAAGCGACGTAAAACCAAACTCTCTCACTCACTCTTCAAATTCAGGCTCGTAGTTTGAAATATAAATATCTGTTTTTGTAGCTGCAGATGAAGAAATGTCTCACCAGGGTACAACCTCCCCCTGCCCCAGAATATCAAGTCCCTAACTCCCTCAAAGTAATAGGCCTATTCCTTTCCACATGACTACATGACATGTGGATACAGCCCATGGACTGCTGCTCCGATCTGGCCACAACATCCCAGGATGTGTCTTTACTAGTAGTGCTGCCACTTTCTCTACACATTTATAATGTACAACAGTTTCTGGGGCCACTCTACCACTAACCAATACAACAAGAGGCCGTCTGAAAAACGCGTCATACCGAAAACAGCACCTCATCCAATGCGATAACGGCTACTATGGC
This sequence comes from Haliotis rufescens, assembly GCF_023055435.1. Taxonomy (NCBI): domain Eukaryota; kingdom Metazoa; phylum Mollusca; class Gastropoda; order Lepetellida; family Haliotidae; genus Haliotis; species Haliotis rufescens. The sequence continues at coordinate 680,778 of NW_025963795.1, forward strand.
TTAGCAAAAACAGCACCTTATTATGTTTACCTTGGACTGAAATACATGAAATTAAACTCACATGGTCACTTGCAAACACAAATAATTGTGAATTTAAAAAAAAGAAGTTTACCTTAGTAGTTAGTCTCTACTCGCCAACTCTGATTTGGAGGCGCGACTAAACTTATTGTGAAAACATTACATGCTTTGAAGTAAAATAAATGAAATTAAACTCACATGGTCACTTGCAAAAAAAAATAATTGTGAAATATTCATCGCCTCGAAACAAGTTTACCTAAAAATTTAGCCTTTACCCAAATTAACTCAATGTCAATCTGAAACTGAGTCTGGCGGAAATGTGACGATATTGAACTACAGGTTTATTATATATTTAATATTTATTTTAGTAAGTAGGAAATAAATAGTACTTTTATAGATATTTCATAATATATATATTCCCTTACTGCCTATATATTCCCTTACTGCCAGCAGCCGACATCACAAGAATTTTTCTTCGGATAACAGACTGTGTCCCCGCCCAAGGAAAACATATATACTACAACAAAACATAATAAAACATCTAAATAAAGCATACTACTTATCATTATTAAAAATAGAGGTGCCGTTTTCGCCCGACAACTAGTAGCCGTTTTCGCCAGATGAGGTGCCATTTTTGCCCAAGAAATCTGACGTTTTGTTGAGGTTCCATTTTAGCCTGCACCCCTGAAAACAATCATTGCTGTAGAGTGACAGGAGTTACCTCCCCTGTTTGGTGTGTGGTTTATATACAGTGTGACACCAGGTGGCAGTATAACAGTATGGTGTGTTACCTCCCCTGCTTAAGGTATCTGGGCATTAAGGAACTAATAGCAGCAGACAACTGTGTGAATTGAAGGAAGAGGTCGATACTGGTGACCGATCTTTGATGAGCATGTGTATGGCTATGCAAACTTCAGAAAGACTTTTCTTCTGTTAGGTGAGATCGACAAGCAGGTGCCACTCTCAGGATGGAGGCTGCGGCAGGAGGGGCGACCGGGAAGGAGAAGCAGGACGCAGGTAACGTTGTTTGTTAATTTAGTAATTTATTTGTTATTCACAACCTAAGTGTTCCATGTGTGTTTTTTCAGTTATCCTAGTCCAAGCATTGGTGGTCATTCCTGAACGTAAGATCTGCATACAATGCCTCTCGTTTCATTGTTCCTTAGGCAGTGCAGCCAGCACCCATGTAGATCCAGGGTAGAATAGGTCTTCAGCAACCAATGCTTTGACGTAAAAGGCTACTATGCTTGTCATAGGAGGCAAGTAATGGCATCTGGTGGTCATGCTCGCTGACTTGGTTTGATACATGTTGTCGTATCCCAACTGTGGATCGATGCTCATGATGTCAATCACTGGATTGTCCCGTCCAGGATCGATTATTTAAGGACCGCTGTCATATAGCTGGAATATTGCTGAGTGCAGTGTTAAACAACAAACCAACCGGATTGGTTGGCAGTAGCAGGGCAATAGGTTCCTTTCAGGGAAATATATCTTGGTGCTTTAACAGTATCACATACATAAGCAGCGTGTATATCCCCCACTTTGTGTCACTTGTGGCAATCGTTAACCAGGATCTATCTTGAGGAATAGTCCATTTCAATGACAGGACAACAATTGGATTGTGACAAGGCTATCTATGTGAGGGGGTCTTGGGAGGGAAGTGAAGTGTCATGTGACAAGGCTATCTATGTGAGGGGGTCTTGGGAGGGAAGTGAAGTGTCATGTGACAAGGCTATCTATGTGAGGGGGTCTTGGGAGGGAAGTGAAGTGTCATGTGACAAGGCTATCTATGTGAGGGGGTCTTGGGAGGGAAGTGAAGTGTCATGTGACAAGGCTATCTATGTGAGGGGGTCTTGGGAGGGAAGTGAAGTGTCATGTGACAAGGCTATCTATGTGAGAGGGTCTTGGGAGGGAAGTGAAGTGTCATGTGACAAGGCTATCTATGTGAGAGGGTCTTGGGAGGGAAGTGAAGTGTCATGTGACAAGGCTATCTATGTGAGAGGGTCTTGGGAGGGAAGTGAAGTGTCATGTGATAAGGCTATCTATGTGAGGGGGTCTTGGGAGGGAAGTGAAGTGTCATGTGACAAGGCTATCTATGTGAGGGGGTCTTGGGAGGGAAGTGAAGTGTCATGTGACAAGGCTATCTATGTGAGGGGGTCTTGGGAGGGAAGTGAAGTGTCATGTGACAAGGCTATCTATGTCAGGGGGTCTTGGGAGGGAAGTGAAGTGTCATGTGACAAGGCTATCTATGTGAGGGGGTCTTGGGAGGGAAGTGAAGTGTCATGTGACCAGGCTATCTATGTGAGGGGGTCTTGGGAGGGAAGTGAAGTGTCATGTGACAAGGCTATCTATGTGAGGGGGTCTTGGGAGGGAAGTGAAGTGTCATGTGACAAGGCTATCTATGTGAGGGGGTCTTGGGAGGGAAGTGAAGTGTCATGTGACAAGGCTATCTATGTGAGAGGGTCTTGGGAGGGAAGTGAAGTGTCATGTGACAAGGCTATCTATGTGAGAGGGTCTTGGGAGGGAAGTGAAGTGTCATGTGACAAGGCTATCTATGTGAGAGGGTCATGGGAGGGAAGTGAAGTGTCATGTGACAAGGCTATCTATGTGAGAGGGTCTTGGGAGGGAAGAGAAGTGTCATGTGACAAGGCTATCTATGTGAGAGGGTCTTGGGAGGGAAGTGAAGTGTCATGTGACAAGGCTATCTATGTGAGAGGGTCTTGGGAGGGAAGTGAAGTGTCATGTGACAAGGCTATCTATGTGAGAGGGTCTTGGGAGGGAAGTGAAGTGTCATGTGACAAGGCTATCTATGTGAGAGGGTCTTGGGAGGGAAGTGAAGTGTCATGTGACAAGGCTATCTATGTGAGAGGGTCTTGGGAGGGAAGTGAAGTGTCATGTGACAAGGCTATCTATGTGAGAGGGTCTTGGGAGGGAAGTGAAGTGTCATGTGACAAGGCTATCTATGTGAGAGGGTCATGGGAGGGAAGTGAAGTGTCATGTGACAAGGCTATCTATGTGAGAGGGTCTTGGAAGGGAAGTGAAGTGTCATGTGACAAGGCTATCTATGTGAGAGGGTCATGGGAGGGAAGTGAAGTGTCATGTGACAAGGCTATCTATGTGAGAGGGTCATGGGAGGGAAGTGAAGTGTCATGTGACAAGGCTATCTATGTGAGAGGGTCTTGGGAGGGAAGTGAAGTGTCATGTGACAAGGCTATCTATGTGAGGGGGTCTTGGGAGGGAAGTGAAGTGTCATGTGACAAGGCTATCTATGTGAGGGGGTCTTGGGAGGGAAGTGAAGTGTCATGTGACAAGGCTATCTATGTGAGGGGGTCTTGGGAGGGAAGTGAAGTGTCATGTGACAAGGCTATCTATGTGAGGGGGTCTTGGGAGGGAAGTGAAGTGTCATGTGACAAGGCTATCTATGTGAGAGGGTCTTGGGAGGGAAGTGAAGTGTCATGTGACAAGGCTATCTATGTGAGAGGGTCTTGGGAGGGAAGTGAAGTGTCATGTGACAAGGCTATCTATGTGAGAGGGTCTTGGGAGGGAAGTGTCATGCCCGCTGAGCAGATCCATGCTGGAGGCAGACAGTGAAGGTTGTCTTTGCAGGGACAGCGTTGATGTGATGATGAACATTTGTGCCTGTGTTTTTGTCTGAGTGCTTGGTTACACTTCCTGTTTCAGGTCCAGCCACTAACTGCATATTCTGCATGACTGACCCATCTGGAAGGAAAGGGTGGGAAACACGGTGGCTCGTCACAGCCGTGCCCGACAAAGTGATGTCTCCACCGCCCGTCAGCGCATTCACAGAGCTAGGCTCTCAGATGAAGGAACAATTCCTTGCTTCACTGGTCGCTGCCTGGAAGGGAAGCATGGTGTTCTGTTTTGTACACCAGTCCCAGGAAGATGCTATAAATATGATAATAAGGCACTCCGAGGTGAAGCGGGTCATCCTACACTTCCTGCAGACAGTGGACCCATCATTGAGGGACATTCGGATGGAGGTTGAACTGCGGGAGTTGGGTCGGCCAGCGGAGCAGACAGCACAGAAGTCAGGTAAGGCAAAAAATAAAATAGTTTTGGTCCTCAGGCACTGTCCGCATCATCATAAAGTCTGCTGCACGTTTTCTTTTCAAAACATTTTTAAAATCCTAAGACTTTAAAACAATGTGATCCAATATAGCAAACAGTTACTTTCCTTAACATGCGCACTGCTTAATGTTACTGCGCATCTCTTGTTACTGCGCATCTCGTCTTACTGCGCATCTCATGTTATGGTCATGGCGGCAATAGGAGTTTGTATGCTTGTTTATGTAGGGAGGCCCTTTCCCAGGTTTATGGTACACAACTATATATTTGGTGACATACTAGTTTGAACAAGCGGAACACCATCTAGCTCTGTAGTTCTTAATTTAGAGGTAGTGTATTATTAGTTATGGTGTCTTTAGGTGCCGTATACAGTCATATATACAGTGTCATATTAGGTTAGCAGAAATATATTGGGTGAGGCGTCATCCACCATAATGAATTTATTATGCAGAGCTTCCACTCTCTGGTATCCATATCGCACATGTCAAAGTGAAAACTTGACACTTACAACCAAACGTTGACGTTAAGGGTCAAAGGGAGACTACTCTTCAAGCCTTAGAGGCCAAACCTTGTTGAAAATTTTAACTATCATCTTTATCCATAAAGTCACGAACATGATCTAAAAACAGATTAATGGCCTTTCACATCACAATTAATGATAGTAAAACACAAAACTGTGTCAAATAACAAATTTTAGTACCAGAATTTCCATGTGAAATATGGGAGGTGGGTGTTGGAAATTCCAAGATGACTGTTACTTACAGTATACCGTCTCATAATAGGTCAGTAGCCAGAAACCTATGATTTTGGGTGCGAATCCCGGTTCGTCCTGATTATCTTTCTATGTTTGTCAGCACCATCAAAATGGTTAACGTCTGAGACCTGCATCACTTCGGGCTTTCCTCCCACATTAAGCTGACACACCGCGATATAACTGGAATACTGTTAAAAGCGGCTTTAAAAACCCAACTCACTCACTCGTGATATCAATCACTTGATTGTTAAGTCCAGATTTGATTATTTACAGATGACTGTCATAAAGTTGGAATATTACCGAATGAGGCGTTAACAACAAACAAACAACACAACCTATTCTGTGTTTCAGCCTCCAGTAACCCGAGCGAGAGGGAAGCAGGGAGCCCTGGAACTTCCCAGGAGTCTGATCTTCCCGGTAGGTGGGGAGACTGTAGACACAAGATAACACTGCCAGTGCGGCATTCACATGATTCCGAGTATCTTAGTATGACAATAGTCAGTCAGAAAGCTCATTCCTGATATATATTATCACAGGACGTAAGCTGATGCTGACAGTTTCAGTCTTTTCTAACCATCGTGTTTGTCTCCACAGCCACCAGCAGGGAGGAGGAAACACAGGAGTCTGGGACCCCCCTAGGACGGAGCTCTGACACACCAGGTGGGTGGAGACAATGTCACATGAATGCAGCTGGCAAATCACAAAAAACACATGACTGTTACAGCACCCCTGACATTATTATTTTATGAAAATCTTAATCCCTGCATCCCAAACATATGAGGTCCATTCTCACCATTGTTTCTCTAACCATCTGGTATATATCCTCACTCTAAGATGTGAACACTGTAGCGATAAAATGTGAACACTAGCTGAGATGTGAATACTGGAGGTGTAAGGTGTGAACACTAGCTGAGATGTGAATACTGGAGGTGTAAGGTGTGAACACTAGCTGAGATTTGAATTGTGTAGGTGTAAGATGTGAACACTAGCTGAGATGTGAATACTGGAGGTGTAAGGTGTGAACACTAGCTGAGATGTGAATTCTGTAGGTGTAAGATGTGAATACTGTGTCTGTAAGATGTGAATACCGTGTCTGTAAGATGTGAATACTGTAGCTGTAAAATGTGAACACTGTAGCTGAAAGATAAAGTTTCCCGGCATGTGTTACAGCGACACCGACCCCCACATTCAGAGACCCCAAGGCAGACTCCGACCTCCATGAAGCCTGCTGGAAGGGGGACCTGGCGGCTGTGCAGCGGATCCTGACGGCAGGTCGGGCCGACATTAACTGTAGAGACGAGAGTAAGGGGACACCGGTTATAGGGGCAGCACGGGGGGGACACAGAGAAGTAGTGGAGTTCCTTGTGAGTGAAGGAGCTGATGTGTCGCTGGTGGACTGTGACGGTAACAACACCCTTCACTTCGCATGTATGGCTGGAGATGTAGAGATGGTGAAGTTTGTCCTGTCACTGAACGTGGTGGTCATCGACACCAGGAATAACTACTGGCAGACAGCGACCGACATGGCGAGACTCTGGGGACATCAGCTCGTGATGGATCTGCTGGAGTCCCGTGGCGCTTAGTGACGTCGGTGTTTGTGTACACGCTGAAGGAGGACATGTTGTTACTGACAGTGACATGGTGTGTGCTGTTCAAAATCGTCATGAGTTATATTTCAGGCTTAAGGTGTAAATGTTTGTTTAAGTGTAAATGTAGATGCTGTGTGATTACTGATTGGTATGTAAAGACTACATCTTGTGATATAAATCTGTGTCAATTGTGTGTTACGTGTTTATGATTAATCATGAAACAGACAACACGCTGTTTGTTTACATCTCGCTGCACTCTGTGACCTCAGACTGAGCCGAGGTTCGCCCAGCTGACGTGGAGCCAAATGTACAATGACAGTGACGTCACACTGCTGATGACGTCCCGGGTTTACGGCAAAGGCCTAAGAAATAAGTGTGCCCACCATGATGTGGTGTGCCGGGATCCGAGCCCTGTTAAATGGTATTCCAGTATTCCAGTATTCCGGATCTGGTTCACAGATACCAATAGTTTTGTGTTGACGTTTATTATTTTAATGCAGGTCATGACTGGTGATTAACGAACTCCGCCCAAAACATCGAATGATACCTGTTATGGATGGATTGCATATGCAAACGCAAGTACAACAATACAAGCTTCGATTCCCCAGAAAAGCCAAGTTTCTTACTGACTTACAGCAGCAATACTTTGGACCATATTGAAACAACTGATGTCAAGCAGGCAAGCAAAACGTAAAAGAAAGTAAAAGTATAGATTCTTGTCCCTTGTGGTTAAAAAAAGACATTCGATTCTTATTTCTACTGTTGTCTTTGCTCACTGAGGCAGTGAGGTAACCAAGTGGTTAAGATGTTTGTTCGAATTCTATTCCTCACATGGTTACAATATGTGAAATGTATTTCCAGTTTCTTACACACCTGTTTACACGCTTGTTTACACGCCTGTTTACACGCCTGTTTACACACCTGTTAACACGCCTGTTTACACACCTGTTTACACACTTGTTTACACGCTTGTTTACACGCCTGTTTACACACCTGTTTACACGCTTGTTTACACGCCTGTTTACACACCTGTTTACACACCTGTTTACACGCTTGTTTACACGCCTGTTTACACACCTGTTTACACACCTGTTTACACGCTTGTTTACACGCCTGTTTACACGCCTGTTAACACGCCTGTTTACACACTTGTTTACACACCTGTTTACACACCTGTTTACACGCTTGTTTACACGACTGTTTACACGCCTGTTTACACACTTGTTTACACGCCTGTTTACACACCTGTTTACACGCCTGTTTACACGCTTGTTTACACGACTGTTTACACGCCTGTTTACACACCTGTTTACACGCTTGTTTACACGACTGTTTACACGCCTGTTTACACACTTGTTTACACGCCTGTTTACACGCTTGTTTACACGCCTGTTTACACACCTGTTTACACGCTTGTTTACACGCCTGTTTACACGCCTGTTAACACGCCTGTTTACACACCTGTTTTCACACTTGTTTACACACCTGTTTACACGCTTGTTTACACACCTGTGGATGAGAAACCCATTGGAGATAACTGGTGTCAAACAGGTGTGAGATCGAATTCCAGGCCTGTGATTGGCTACTCCATGTTGATGACCTAAGGTCAGATTATGAATCCCTTCCTGATTAAGTCACTGATACGTCTCTAGAATGTTCCCTACCTGTTGCCCTTTAGAGTGGAAACCCCCTGGATGCCGTAGCAACATATATGTCCCTCCTCTTCAAGGTTGGGCCGCTCTGGTTTGAAGAGTAGTCTCCCTTTGACCCTAAAGTCAACGGCTGTGGAGTCAGTTTTCATTTTGACATGAAATATGGATACCAGATAGTGTAAGATTTTCGGCAAAATAAATTCGTTATGGTGTCTTACGTTGCCATAAACGGTGACGCCTCTCACACTATTTTTTTTCTGCCAACCAAACATGACAACCAAAGACACCATAACTAAAAACATACCCTTCGAGTTCGGTTGACAACGCGTATTATACATACACACAACACCCTTTCCCCACCTTCCCCCATCTCGCACCAACATCCCCAGTGCATGTTGTGTATTGTGTGTCTACACGTTTTTAATATGGAGACCGCCTCCGTGGTCTAGTGCTAGAGCGTCCGCCCGGAGAGCGGAAGGTCCGGGGTTCGATCCCCGACCGCGTCATACCGAAAGACGTTAAAAGATGGTACTTGTTACCCTGTCTGGCGCTCGGGATTAAAACAAGGACTGGAGTCAAGGAGTCAGTATACTGTGTATGAGTTGGATATTCATGTTAAACTGCGGCATGGTATCTCAGTGGGCTAGCACTATAAATCGGCATCAGTCCGGACTAGTACAAGCAGCCACACAAACACACACACGCACATGCACGTCGCTATATAAGTGCAATAATCTTGGACGCGACGTAAAACCCTATTTCACCTCACCTCACCTTTTAATATGGACATGACAAACATCGCATCTGTCAGACACGTTGTCATACCTAATTTATTTGCCTTGATTTCAACAACATAATTTGCATCGGTGACAAAGATCATTCGTCATTTGATTTAAAAAATGTATGAGGAATCCAGGGATGCAATTATCGCATAGGCGTACGTGAAACGTGATTTTGTAAACACAATCCAATATGGCGGTTATACACTTAGACGTTCGTGTTTGCGTATTTTCCAAAACATTCTTAAAGATCCTAGGCTTATTGGCGACGTTTCAGAATTATCATTACTGATCTGATGAAACACAGATACCCGTGATTATTAATATGCTAAACAGTGTTCCACGGTGTAACACATTAACTGACAGTCAGTATAGTGTGGACCTGCTTGGGGAAACATTGAGATGTGTAACAGATATGTACCAGTTGTCCATGATACACACACACAGCTAATGAGGAAAGTAACTTGTAGGCTGTTGTACTCGTGTGATGCATCATGAAACATAACATTCAGAAAACAACCCTGAAGTGAATGAAGCTGTCATAAAATATTACATGTTGATTGATCATCTTCTCTGAGCCATCGTTTCATATCTAAGTACTGTCGACCTTACCTCTCGGGTACCCTTACATGTACCTCTAGGCTACCCATTCAAGTACTATCGACCTTGCATCTCGGGTACCCTTACACATACCTCTAGGCTACCCATTCAAGTACTATCGACCTTGCATCTCGGGTACCCTTACACATACCTCTAGGCTACCCATTCAAGTACTATCGACCTTACCTCTCGGGTACCCTTACACGCGCCTCTAGGCTTCACATTCAATTACTGTCGACCTTACCTCTCGGGTACCCTTACACGCGCCTCTAGGCTTCCTATTCAAGTACTGTCGACCTTACCTCTCGGGTACTCTTACACGCGCCTCTAGGCTTCCTATTCAAGTACTGTCGACCTAACCTCTCGGGTACCCTTACACGCGCCTCTAGGCTTCCCATTCAAGTACTATCGACCTTGCATCTCGGGTACCCTTACACATACCTCTAGGCTACCCATTCAAGTACTATCGACCTTGCATCTCGGGTACCCTTACACGCGCCTCTAGGCTTCCCATTCAATTACTGTCGACCTTACCTCTCGGGTACCCTTACACGCGCCTCTAGGCTTCCCATTCAAGTACTGTCGACCTTGCATCTCGGGTACCCTTACACGCGCCTCTAGGCTTCCCATTCAAGTACTATCGACCTAACCTCTCGGGTACCCTTACACGCGCCTCTAGGCTTCCCATTCAATTACTGTCGACCTTACCTCTCGGGTACCCTTACACGCGCCTCTAGGCTTCCCATTCAAGTACTGTCGACCTTGCATCTCGGGTACCCTTACACGCGCCTCTAGGCTTCCCATTCAAGTACTATCGACCTAACCTCTCGGGTACCCTTACACGCGCCTCTAGGCTTCCCATTCAATTACTGTCGACCTTACCTCTCGGGTACCCTTACACGCGCCTCTAGGCTTCCCATTCAAGTACTATCGATCTAACCTTTCGGCACAGGACCATGTAACTAATTATAGCAATAAAAATAAGAAAAAGTCGGAAAAAAATCATAGACGATAGGTAACGATCTACTACTATAAACCTCACCTCTCGTAGCCGATCTACTACTATCAACCTCACCTCTCGGTGGCGATCTACTGCTATCAACCTCACCTCTCGGTACCGATCTACTACTATCAACCTCACCTCTCGGTACCGATCTACTGCTATCAACCTCACCTCTCGGTACCGATCTACTACTATCAACCTGACCTCTCCGTACCACCTCTCGGTGCCGATCTACTGCTATCAACCTCACCTCTCCGTACCACCTCTCCGTACCGATCTACTGCTATCTACCTTACCTCTCGGTACCGATCTACTACTATCAACCTCACCTCTCGGTACCGATCTACTACTATCAACCTCACCTCTCGGTACCGATCTACTACTATCAACCTCACCTCTCGGTACCGATCTACTACTATCAACCTCACCTCTCGGTACCGATCTACTACTATCCTTACCTCTCGGTGCCGATCTACTACTATCAACCTTACCTCTCGGTGGCGATCTACTGCTATCAACCTCACCTCTCGGTACCGATCTACTACTATCAACCTCACCTCTCGGTACCGATCTACTGCTATCAACCTCACCTCTCGGTACCGATCTACTACTATCAACCTCACCTCTCGGTACCGATCTACTGCTATCAACCTCACCTCTCGGTGCCGATCTACTCCTATCAACCTCACCTCTCGGTGCCGATCTACTGCTATCAACCTCACCTCTCGGTGCCGATCTACTACTATCAACCTCACCTCTCGGTACCGATCTACTACTATCAACCTCACCTCTCGGTGCCGATCTACTGCTATCAACCTTACCTCTCGGTGCCGATCTACTGCTATCAACCTTACCTCTCGGTGCCGATCTACTGCTATCAACCTCACCTCTCCGTACCACCTCTCCGTACCGATCTACTGCTATCTACCTTACCTCTCGGTACCGATCTACTACTATCAACCTTACCTCTCGGTACCGATCTACTACTATCCTTACCTCTCGGTGCCGATCTACTCCTATCAACCTCACCTCTCGGTGCCGATCTACTCCTATCAACCTCACCTCTCGGTGCCGATCTACTGCTATCAACCTTACCTCTCGGTACCGATCTACTGCTATCAACCTTACCTCTCAGTACCGATCTACTGCTATCAACCTTACCTCTCGCTGACGATCTACTGCTATCAACCTTACCTCTCGGTACCGATCTACTACTATCAACCTCACCTCTCGGTGCCGATCTACTGCTATCAACCTCACCTCTCGGTGCCGATCTACTGCTATCAACCTCACCTCTCCGTACCACCTCTCCGTACCGATCTACTGCTATCTACCTTACCTCTCGGTACCGATCTACTACTATCAACCTTACCTCTCGGTACCGATCTACTACTATCCTTACCTCTCGGTGCCGATCTACTCCTATCAACCTCACCTCTCGGTGCCGATCTGCTCCTATCAACCTCACCTCTCGGTGCCGATCTACTGCTATCAACCTTACCTCTCGGTACCGATCTACTGCTATCAACCTTACCTCTCAGTACCGATCTACTGCTATCAACCTCACCTCTCTGTACCGATCTATTGCTATCAACCTCACCTCTCGGTGCCGATCTATTGCTATCAACCTCACCTCTCCGTACCGATCTACTGCTATCAACCTCACCTCTCGGTGCCAATCTACTGCTATCAACCTCACCTCTCCGTACCGATCTACTGCTATCAACCTCACCTCTCGGTACTGATCTACTGCTATCAACCTCACCTCTCCGTACCGATCTATTGCTATCAACCTCACCTCTCCGTACCGATCTACTGCTATCAACCTTACCTCTCGGTGCCGATCTATTGGTATCTACCTCACCTCTCCGTATCGATCTACTGCCATCAACCTTACCTCTCGGTACCGATCTACTACTATCAACCTCACCTCTCGGTACCGATCTACTACTATCAACCTCACCTCTCGGTACCGATCTACTACTATCCTTACCTCTCGGTGCCGATCTACTACTATCAACCTTACCTCTCGGTGGCGATCTACTGCTATCAACCTCACCTCTCGGTACCGATCTACTACTATCAACCTCACCTCTCGGTACCGATCTACTGCTATCAACCTCACCTCTCGGTACCGATCTACTGCTATCAACCTCACCTCTCGGTGCCGATCTACTACTATCAACCTCACCTCTCGGTGCCGATCTACTGCTATCAACCTCACCTCTCGGTGCCGATCTACTACTATCAACCTCACCTCTCGGTACCGATCTACTACTATCAACCTCACCTCTCGGTGCCGATCTACTGCCATCAACCTCACCTCTCGGTACCGATCTACTACCATCAACCTCACCTCTCGGTACCGATCTACTACTATCAACCTCACCTCTCGGTACCGATCTACTACTATCCTTACCTCTCGGTGCCGATCTACTGCTATCAACCTCACCTCTCGGTACCGATCTACTACTATCAACCTCACCTCTCGGTACCGATCTACTGCTATCAACCTCACCTCTCGGTACCGATCTACTGCTATCAACCTCACCTCTCGGTGCCGATCTACTACTATCAACCTCACCTCTCGGTGCCGATCTACTGCTATCAACCTCACCTCTCGGTGCCGATCTACTACTATCAACCTCACCTCTCGGTACCGATCTACTACTATCAACCTCACCTCTCGGTGCCGATCTACTGCTATCAACCTTACCTCTCGGTGCCGATCTACTGCTATCAACCTCACCTCTCCGTACCACCTCTCCGTACCGATCTACTGCTATCTACCTTACCTCTCGGTACCGATCTACTACTATCAACCTTACCTCTCGGTACCGATCTACTACTATCCTTACCTCTCGGTGCCGATCTACTCCTATCAACCTCACCTCTCGGTGCCGATCTACTCCTATCAACCTCACCTCTCGGTGCCGATCTACTGCTATCAACCTTACCTCTCGGTACCGATCTACTGCTATCAACCTTACCTCTCAGTACCGATCTACTGCTATCAACCTTACCTCTCGCTGACGATCTACTGCTATCAACCTTACCTCTCGGTACCGATCTACTGCTATCAACCTCACCTCTCAGTACCGATCTACTGCTATCAACCTCACCTCTCTGTACCGATCTATTGCTATCAACCTCACCTCTCGGTGCCGATCTACTGCTATCAACCTCACCTCTCCGTACCGATCTACTGCTATCAACCTCACCTCTCGGTACCGATCTACTGCTATCAACCTCACCTCTCCGTACCGATCTACTGCTATCAACCTCACCTCTCGGTACTGATCTACTGCTATCAACCTCACCTCTCCGTACCGATCTACTGCTATCAACCTTACCTCTCGGTGCCGATCTATTGGTATCTACCTCACCTCTCCGTACCGATCTACTGCTATCAACCTTACCTCTCGGTACCGATCTACTACTATCAACCTCACCTCTCGGTGCCGATCTACTGCTATCAACCGTACCTCTCGGTACCGATCTACTGCTATCAACCTCACCTCTCCGTACCGATCTACTGCTATCAACCTTACCTCTCGGTACTGATCTACTGCTATCAACCTCACCTCTCCGTACCGATCTATTGCTATCAACCTCACCTCTCCGTACCGATCTACTGCTATCAACCTTACCTCTCGGTGCCGATCTATTGGTATCTACCTCACCTCTCCGTACCGATCTACTGCTATCAACCTTACCTCTCGGTACCGATCTACTACTATCAACCTCACCTCTCGGTGCCGATCTACTGCTATCAACCGTACCTCTCGGTACCGATCTACTGCTATCAACCTCACCTCTCCGTACCGATCTACTGCTATCAACCTCACCTCTCGGTGCCGATCTACTGCTATCAACCTCACCTCTCCGTACCGATCTACTGCTATCAACCTCACCTCTCGGTGCCGATCTACTGCTATCAACCTCACCTCTCGGTGCCGATCTACTACTATCAACCTTACCTCTCGGTACCGATCTACTGCTATCAACCCTACCTCTCGGTACCGATCTACTGCTATCAACCCTACCTCTCGGTACCGATCTACTCCTATCAACCTCACCTGTCGGTGCCGATCTACTCCTATCAACCTCACCTCTCGGTGCCGATCTACTACTATCAACCTCACCTCTCGGTACCGATCTACTACTATCAACCTCACCTCTCGGTGCCGATCTACTGCTATCAACCTCACCTCTCGGTGCCGATCTACTGCTATCAACCTCACCTCTCCGTACCACCTCTCTGTACCGATCTACTGCTATCTACCTTACCTCTCGGTACCGATCTACTACTATCAACCTTACCTCTCGGTACCGATCTACTACTATCCTTACCTCTCGGTGCCGATCTACTCCTATCAACCTCACCTCTCGGTGCCGATCTACTCCTATCAACCTCACCTCTCGGTGCCGATCTACTGCTATCAACCTTACCTCTCGGTACCGATCTACTGCTATCAACCTTACCTCTCAGTACCGATCTACTGCTATCAACCTTACCTCTCGCTGACGATCTACTGCTATCAACCTTACCTTTCGGTACCGATCTACTGCTATCAACCTTACCTCTCAGTACCGATCCACTGCTATCAACCTCACCTCTCTGTACCGATCTATTGCTATCAACCTCACCTCTCGGTGCCGATCTACTGCTATCAACCTCACATCTCCGTACCGATCTACTGCTATCAACCTCACCTCTCGGTGCCGATCTACTGCTATCAACCTCACCTCTCCGTACCGATCTACTGCTATCAAACTCACCTCTCGGTACTGATCTACTGCTATCAACCTCACCTCTCCGTACCGATCTATTGCTATCAACCTCACCTCTCCGTACCGATCTATTGCTATCAACCTTACCTCTCGGTGCCGATCTATTGGTATCTACCTCACCTCTCCGTACCGATCTACTGCTATCAACCTTACCTCTCGGTACCGATCTACTACTATCAACCTCACCTCTCGGTGCCGATCTACTGCTATCAACCGTACCTCTCGGTACCGATCTACTGCTATCAACCTCACCTCTCCGTACCGATCTACTGCTATCAACCTTACCTCTCGGTACTGATCTACTGCTATCAACCTCACCTCTCCGTACCGATCTATTGCTATCAACCTCACCTCTCCGTACCGATCTACTGCTATCAACCTTACCTCTCGGTGCCGATCTATTGGTATCTACCTCACCTCTCCGTACCGATCTACTGCTATCAACCTCACCTCTCGGTGCCGATCTACTGCTATCAACCGTACCTCTCGGTACCGATCTACTGCTATCAACCTCACCTCTCCGTACCGATCTACTGCTATCAACCTCACCTCTCGGTGCCGATCTACTGCTATCAACCTCACCTCTCCGTACCGATCTACTGCTATCAACCTCACCTCTCGGTGCCGATCTACTGCTATCAACCTCACCTCTCGGTGCCGATCTACTACTATCAACCTTACCTCTCGGTACCGATCTACTGCTATCAACCCTACCTCTCGGTACCGATCTACTGCTATCAACCCTACCTCTCGGTACCGATCTACTCCTATCAACCTCACCTCTCGGTGCCGATCTACTCCTATCAACCTCACCTCTCGGGGCCGATCTACTACTATCAACCTCACCTCTCGGTACCGATCTACTACTATCAACCTCACCTCTCGGTGCCGATCTACTGCTATCAACCTCACCTCTCGGTGCCGATCTACTGCTATCAACCTCACCTCTCCGTACCACCTCTCCGTACCGATCTACTGCTATCTACCTTACCTCTCGGTACCGATCTACTACTATCAACCTTACCTCTCGGTACCGATCTACTACTATCCTTACCTCTTGGTGCCGATCTACTCCTATCAACCTCACCTCTCGGTGCCGATCTACTCCTATCAACCTCACCTCTCGGTGCCGATCTACTGCTATCAACCTTACCTCTCGGTACCGATCTACTACTATCAACCTCACCTCTCGGTGCCGATCTACTGCTATCAACCGTACCTCTCGGTACCGATCTACTGCTATCAACCTCACCTCTCCGTACCGATCTACTGCTATCAACCTTACCTCTCGGTACTGATCTACTGCTATCAACCTCACCTCTCCGTACCGATCTATTGCTATCAACCTCACCTCTCCGTACCGATCTACTGCTATCAACCTTACCTCTCGGTGCCGATCTATTGGTATCTACCTCACCTCTCCGTACCGATCTACTGCTATCAACCTTACCTCTCAGTACCGATCTACTGCTATCAACCTTACCTCTCGCTGACGATCTACTGCTATCAACCTTACCTTTCGGTACCGATCTACTGCTATCAACCTTACCTCTCAGTACCGATCTACTGCTATCAACCTCACCTCTCTGTACCGATCTATTGCTATCAACCTCACCTCTCGGTGCCGATCTACTGCTATCAACCTCACCTCTCCGTACCGATCTACTGCTATCAACCTCACCTCTCGGTGCCGATCTACTGCTATCAACCTCACCTCTCCGTACCGATCTACTGCTATCAAACTCACCTCTCGGTACTGATCTACTGCTATCAACCTCACCTCTCCGTACCGATCTATTGCTATCAACCTCACCTCTCCGTACCGATCTACTGCTATCAACCTTACCTCTCGGTGCCGATCTATTGGTATCTACCTCACCTCTCCGTATCGATCTACTGCTATCAACCTTACCTCTCGGTACCGATCTACTACTATCAACCTCACCTCTCGGTGCCGATCTACTGCTATCAACCGTACCTCTCGGTACCGATCTACTGCTATCAACCTCACCTCTCCGTACCGATCTACTGCTATCAACCTTACCTCTCGGTACTGATCTACTGCTATGAACCTCACCTCTCCGTACCGATCTATTGCTATCAACCTCACCTCTCCGTACCGATCTACTGCTATCAACCTTACCTCTCGGTGCCGATCTATTGGTATCTACCTCACCTCTACGTACCGATCTACTGCTATCAACCTTACCTCTCGGTACCGATCTACTACTATCAACCTTACCTCTCGGTACCGATCTACTGCTATCAACCCTACCTCTCGGTACCGATCTACTGCTATCAACCCTACCTCTCGGTACCGATCTACTCCTATCAACCTCACCTCTCGGTGCCGATCTACTCCTATCAACCTCACCTCTCGGGGCCGATCTACTACTATCAACCTCACCTCTCGGTACCGATCTACTACTATCAACCTCACCTCTCGGTGCCGATCTACTGCTATCAACCTCACCTCTCGGTGCCGATCTACTGCTATCAACCTCACCTCTCCGTACCACCTCTCCGTACCGATCTACTGCTATCTACCTTACCTCTCGGTACCGATCTACTACTATCAACCTTACCTCTCGGTACCGATCTACTACTATCCTTACCTCTTGGTGCCGATCTACTCCTATCAACCTCACCTCTCGGTGCCGATCTACTCCTATCAACCTCACCTCTCGGTGCCGATCTACTGCTATCAACCTTACCTCTCGGTACCGATCTACTACTATCAACCTCACCTCTCGGTGCCGATCTACTGCTATCAACCGTACCTCTCGGTACCGATCTACTGCTATCAACCTCACCTCTCCGTACCGATCTACTGCTATCAACCTTACCTCTCGGTACTGATCTACTGCTATCAACCTCACCTCTCCGTACCGATCTATTGCTATCAACCTCACCTCTCCGTACCGATCTACTGCTATCAACCTTACCTCTCGGTGCCGATCTATTGGTATCTACCTCACCTCTCCGTACCGATCTACTGCTATCAACCTTACCTCTCAGTACCGATCTACTGCTATCAACCTTACCTCTCGCTGACGATCTACTGCTATCAACCTTACCTTTCGGTACCGATCTACTGCTATCAACCTTACCTCTCAGTACCGATCTACTGCTATCAACCTCACCTCTCTGTACCGATCTATTGCTATCAACCTCACCTCTCGGTGCCGATCTACTGCTATCAACCTCACCTCTCCGTACCGATCTACTGCTATCAACCTCACCTCTCGGTGCCGATCTACTGCTATCAACCTCACCTCTCCGTACCGATCTACTGCTATCAAACTCACCTCTCGGTACTGATCTACTGCTATCAACCTCACCTCTCCGTACCGATCTATTGCTATCAACCTCACCTCTCCGTACCGATCTACTGCTATCAACCTTACCTCTCGGTGCCGATCTATTGGTATCTACCTCACCTCTCCGTATCGATCTACTGCTATCAACCTTACCTCTCGGTACCGATCTACTACTATCAACCTCACCTCTCGGTGCCGATCTACTGCTATCAACCGTACCTCTCGGTACCGATCTACTGCTATCAACCTCACCTCTCCGTACCGATCTACTGCTATCAACCTTACCTCTCGGTACTGATCTACTGCTATGAACCTCACCTCTCCGTACCGATCTATTGCTATCAACCTCACCTCTCCGTACCGATCTACTGCTATCAACCTTACCTCTCGGTGCCGATCTATTGGTATCTACCTCACCTCTACGTACCGATCTACTGCTATCAACCTTACCTCTCGGTACCGATCTACTACTATCAACCTCACCTCTCGGTACCGATCTACTACTATCCTTACCTCTCGGTACCGATCTACTGCTATCAACCTCACCTCTCCGTACCGATCTACTGCCACCAACCTGACATTTTGGGCACCCTTATGAGTATATCAACCTTATTTATCGGTTACCTATCTACATACAATAAACCTTACCTCTCGGGTACCCATTAAAGTATTGTTATCCTTGCCTGTCGGGTACCCATCTAAATACTTTCTATGCCCAACACTTGTTTTTTATGCCACCTCTCCGCTGTGAATACTGTCAGAAGCAGCGTGAGACCGTACTCACCCTAACCTCACCTTATATATCTATTGTGACCTGATTTACCATAAACAAAGGAAGAAAGGTCATTGATCACCAGCACCACCGTCTTGTATCATTCAGCTATGGGATGTATATATTAAGATATGTCACAGATTTTGATTGACACAGTAAACATGGCGGTGACAGGCTCTGCACACAGGCTGTCAAGGGAGGCGCAAGGCTCAGGTTTTCTCGGAAAGTGGGTGTGGCAACATTTCAAAGCCAATGCACGTGTCACCAATACCAGATTCATCGGGACGGTCGTCAGTTTGGACCCCAGCACTTCGTTGTCACAAGCTGATACAAAGCTGACTTTTTCCTGCTTTCAAACATCAGCTTCAAAACCAGCACTTCATTGACACTAGTACATAGTACAAAGCTCTGTTGAAAGTCCTTTCATACAGAACACTCAGTGTGGTGAGTAAGCGTCACTCTCGGGGACATGTACAGATCTGCCCACTGACACATACAGGCTGGTGTAAACAGGACACATTCCTCCAGCTACACACACCCTGCCTGGCAACTACAGCCGCCCCTCTCGTGGAATGAATGTGTTGAATGTTATAACATGATGAAGGAAACACGAGAGTGAGTGAATGTTGTTTTACACCACACGCAGCAATAGTTCACGTATATCACGACGACCTGTTAATCTAAACTGGGACAGGACTGTCGGGTACCCATCGAAGAGTTATCTATGCTCAACATGCAGCTATAGTGTCCCACCGCTTTGTCTGCCAATCTGGATCAGTAGCTAGTATGGCCCCCTAGTTGGGTTCTACTGGTGTTGTGTGTGTTCAAGATGTGCAAAGTGAGTGAGTGAGTGAGTTGGGTTTAACGCCGCTTTTAACCATATTCCAGTTATATCACGGCGTGCCAGCTTAATGTGGGAGGAAAGCCCGAAGTGATGCAGGTCTCAGACGTTTACCACTTCGGTGAAACCCACAAGCACGGGTATGGTGCTGACAAACCTAGAAACATAATTGGGGCGAACCGGGATTCGAACCCACAATCATAGGTTTCTGGCGTGCCCAAGGGACGCAACTCTGCACAGCGAATCGCGGCGCCTTAGACGACTGTGCCCCCCGTGCCCCCCAGGGAAGATTAATGTGTTCAAGATACGCAAAGAGATATTTGTGAAAGGTCGCCGTGACCTGTGACAGTTTGGCCTTGAAGAGAGCACAGCTGGCAGCCACGTGTATCATACCGTTACAGCTGACAGCGCCACCCTCACCTCGCCAAACACTGACATGCATACTCCCCCTGTGTGTACACCTGTCAGAACCTGCTACTTTTACAGAGCACTACAAAGACTTCCACAAATAAACATTCTGCTACATGATAAATGCAGCAAACACAACACACACAAACCCTGACATTCACGCCAGACACAAAGTACAACAAGGACACAATACAGGATTCAATGCAGCAAACATTACACACAGAACCCGCCTCTACAGACCGGACTCGCCTCACACAATGGAGGAGTAGGGGTCAGATGTCCCTTTGATGGCTTTCTGGCAGCGTATCAAAGGTTTTCAGTGTGCATTTAGTTGCAAATACGTAACGATTGTCATAGTTTATAGTACTCCACTGAATAATGTTCAAAGCTATTTACAGTTCTGTTATAACCATACCAGTTTGCTGACTAATCACCCGCCCCAACAATCCACCCCCCCCCTCCACCCCCCCTCCACCCCCCACCCCCCTCCACCCTACCCCCTTACCCTCCCCTAACCCCGGACTCTGTGGCAGGTGTGGTCTTCCAACTCAGTTTTCAGTTTTCTATGTAGCGTTGTCGGGTTTGGAGAGGAATTATTCGCAACTGGTAGTGCGCAGTACTTCTCTCGAGAAGATATGACGAGGAAGGTTCTCTAAGCGCAGATGTTGAAAGTAAATCAGCATAATAATAAAGGCTGATTATTTAGATAGATGCGAACATTTCGGAACCATCAGAAACTAAAAATGAATAAACAATTTACTTTCAATCACTGGAAATGTTTCCGTCCCTCGTTGAAAGAAAGAGAAACTGACTTATGGTTATGAAAGAACACAAATTATCATAAAAAGACACCCGAGTTTCATTTTTGTTGTCAAGTACATTTGTTTCGAAATATTGCATTGATAAGCAAGCAGAGGAAGTATCACTCAATACTCGTACTAAAATCTGAATGCAAGTTTATAGTGAGACGTTATCCGCACGACTTTATCCGCATATTTAACGAACGACATCAGACAAGAGTTCATATATGTTTTGTGTCTTTTTGAAAATAATAATCATAACATTATGAGGTGTAACTGTTTACGATAATTTTGATAAAATATAAACAAATAAAAACCTTTTCAAAATACGATGCCGACCATGTGTTTATGAATCGCAATCAACTTGTGATGATCCACCGGTTCCTCCGCAAGAAACACACGCAAAGGCAAGTCAATTGGTCACCTGCACAAAAAAACGCGAAAATATGGCACTGTTCAAACATAAGGATTTGCGTCGGACATTGTTCATTGGCGCTTCAAATTTCGAAATGTTCTCAAAATATAAACTTTTCTAAGGCTTTGAATGTTGTAACACTGTAGTGAGTGAGTGAGTTTGAGTGTGATTGACTAAGTGGTTGGGTGTGTGTTTGTGTAGGTGGGTGTGTGGTTCAGTGAGTGAGCGAGTGGATGTGAGTGTGAGTGTGGTTGACTGACTGGTTGGGTGATTGAGTGGTTGGTTGTGTGTTTGTGAAGGTGGGTGTGTGGTTTAGTGAATGAGTGAGTGGATGTGAGTGTGTGTGTGGTTGACTTAAGTGGTTGGGTGATTGAGAGGTTGGGTGTGTGTTTGTGTAGGTGGGTGTGTGGTTCAGTGAGTGATCGAGTGGATGTGAGTGTGAGTGTGGTTGACTGACTGGTTGGGTGATTTAGTGGTTGGTTGTGTGTTTGTGAAGGTGGGTGGGTGGTTTAGTGAATGAGTGAGTGGATGTGAGTTTGAGTGTGATTGACTAAGTGGTTGGGTGATTGAGTGGTTTGATGTGTGTTTGTGTAGGTGGGTGTGTGGTTGAGTGACTGAGCGAGTGAGTGTGAGTGTGAGTGTGGTCGACTAAAGTGGTTGGGTGATTGAGTGGTTTGATGTGTGTGTGTGTAGGTGGGTGTGTGGTTCAGTGAGTGAGCGAGGGGATGTGAGTGTGAGTGTGGTTGACTTAAGTGGTTGGGTGATTGAGTGGTTGGATGTGTGTTTGTGTAGGTGTGTGTGTGTTTAAATGAGTGAGCGAGTGGATGTGAGTGTGGGTGTGGTTGACTCAGTGGTTGGGTGATTGAGTGGTTGGATGTGTGTGTGTGTAGGTGGGTGTGTGGTTCAGTGAGTGTGCGAGTGTATGTAAATGTCAGTGTAGTCGACTTAAGTGAGTGAGTGTGAGTGTGAGTGTGGTTGACTTAAGTGGTTGGGTGATTGAGTGGTTGGATGTGTGTTTCTGTGGGTGGGTTGGTGGTTAAATGAGTGAGCGAGTGTATGTAAATGTCAGTGTGGTCGACTAAAGTGGTTGGGTGATTGAGTGGTTTGATGTGTGTGTGTGTAGGTGGGTGTGTGGTTCAGTGAGTGAGCGAGTGTATGTGAATGTCAGTGTAGTCGACTTAAGTGAGTGAGTGTGAGTGTGAGTGTGGTTGACTTAAGTGGTTGGGTGATTGAGTGGTTGGATGTGTGTTTCTGTGGGTGGGTTGGTGGTTAAATGAGTGAGCGAGTGTATGTAAATGTCAGTGTGGTCGACTAAAGTTGTTGGGTGATTGAGTGGTTTGATGAGTGTGTGTGTAGGTGGGTGTGTGGTTCTGTGGTTGGATGGGTAGTTAAATGAGTGAGCGAGTGGATGTCAATGTGAGTGTCGTCAACTTTAAGTGGTTGGGTGATTGAGTGGTTGGATGTGTGTTTGTGCAGGTGGGTGTGTGGTTCAGTGAGTGAGTGAGTGTGAGTGTGGTTGACTTAAGTGGTTGGGTGATTGAGTGGTTTGATGTGTGTGTGTGTAGGTGGGTGTGTGGTTCTGTAGGTGGGTGGGTGGTTAAATGAGTGAGCGAGTGGATGTCAATGTGAGTGTCGTCAACTTAAGCGGTTGGGTGATTGAGTGGTTGGAAGTGTGTTTGTGTAGGTGGGTGTGTGGTTCAGTGAGTGAGCGAGTGGATGTAAATGTCAGTGTAGTCGACTTAAGTGAGTGAGTGAGTGTGAGTGTGGTTGACTTAAGTGGTTGGGTGATTGAGTGGTTGGAAGTGTGTTTGTGTAGGTGGGTGTGTGGTTCATTGAGTCAGCGAGCGGATGTAAATGTCAGTGTGGTTGACTTAGGTGGTTGGGTGATTGAGTGGTTGGATGTGTGTTTGTGTAGGTGGTGTGTGGTTCAGTGAGTCAGCGAGTGGATGTAAATGTCAGTGTGGTTGACGTAAGTGGTTGGGTGAGTGAGTGGTTGGATGTGTGTTTGTGTAGGTGTGTGTGTGGTTCAGTGAGTTAGCGAGTGGATGTAAACGTCAGTGTGGTTGACTTAAGTGGTTGGGTGATTGAGTGGTAAGATGTGTGTTTGTGTAGATGGTAGTGTGGTTCAGTGAGTTAGCGAGTGGATGTGAATGTGAGCATCGTTAACTTAAGTAGTTGGGTGATTGAGTGGTTGGATGTGTGTTTGTGAGGTGGGTGTATGGTTCAGTGATTGAGTGAGTGGATGTGAGTGTGAGTGTGGTTGACTTAAGTGGTTGGGTGATTGAGTGGTAAGATGTGTGTTTGTGTAGGTGGGTGTGTGGTTCAGTGATTGAGTGAGTGAGTGTGAGTGTGAGTGTGAGTGTGGTTGACTTAAGTGGCTGGGTGATTGAGTGGTTGGATGTGTGTTTGTGCATGTGGGTGTATAGTTGAGTGAGTGAGCGAGTGTATGTAAATGTGAGTGTGGTCGACTAAAGTCGTTGGGTGATTGAGTGGTAAGATGTGTGTTTGTGTAGGTTGGTGTGTGGTTCAGTGATTGAGCGAGTGGATGTGAATGTGAGTATCGTTAACTTCAGTAGTTGGGTGATTGAGTGGTTGGATGTGTGTTTGTGAGGTGGGTGTGTGGTTCAGTGATTGAGTGAGTGGATGTGAGTGTGAGTGTGGTTGACTGAGTGGTTGGATGTGTGTTTGTGCATGTGCGTGTGTAGTTGAGTGAGTGAGCGAGTTTATGTAAATGTCAGTGTGGTCGACTAAAGTCGTTGGGTAATTGAGTGGTTCGATGTGTGTTTGTGTAGGTGTGTGTATGGTTCAGTGATTGAGTGAGTGAGTGTGGTAGACTTAAGTGGTTGGGTGATTGAGTTGTTGGATGTGTGTTTGTGTAGATGTGTGTGCGGTTCAGTGAGTGAGCGAGTGGATGTGAATGTCAGTGTGGTCGACATAAGTGGTTGGGTGATTGAGTGGTAAGATGTGTGTTTGTGTAGGTGGGTGTGTGGTTGAGTGAGTGAGTGAGTGAGTGTGAGTGTGAGTGCGGTTGACTTAAGTGGTTGAGTGATTGAGTGGTTGGATGTGTGTTTGTGCGGGAGGGTGTGTGGTTGAGTGAGTGAGCGAGTGGATGTAAATGTCAGTGTGGTTGACTTAAGTGGTTGGGTGATTGAGTGGTTGGATGTGTGTTTGTGTAGGTGGGTGTGTGGTTTAGTGATTGAGTGAGTGAGTGAGTGTGAGTGTGAGTGCGGTTGACTTAAGTGGTTGAGTGATTGAGTGGTTGGATGTGTGTTTGTGCGGGAGGGTGTGTGGTTGAGTGAGTGAGCGAGTGGATGTAAATGTCAGTGTGCTCGACTAAAGTGCTTGGGTGATTGAGTGGTTGGATGTGTGTTTGTGTAGGTGTGTGTGTGGTTCAGTGAGTCAGCGAGTGTATGTGAATGTCAGTGTGGTGGACATAAGTGGTTGGGTGATTGAGTGGTTTGATGTGTGTTTGTGTAGGTGGGTGTGTGGTTCATTGAGTCAGCGAGTGGATGTGAGTGTGATTGTGGTTGACTTCAGTGGTTGAGTGATTGAGTGGTTGGATGTGTGTTTGTGTAGGTGGGTGTGTGGTTCAGTGAGTGAGCGAGTGGATGTAAATGTCAGTGTGGTTGACTTAAGTGGTTGGGTGATTGAGTGGTTGGATGTGCGTTTGTGTAGGTAGGTGTGTGGTTGAGTGAGTCAGCAAGTGGATGTGAGTGTGAGTGTGGTTGATTTCAGTGGTTGAGTGATTGAGTGGTTGGATGTGTGTTTGTGTAGGTGGGTGTGTGGTTCAGTGAGTTAGCGAGTGGATGTAAATGTGAGTGTGGTTGACTTAAGTGGTTGGGTGATTGAGTGGTTGGATGTGCGTTTGTGTAGGTGGGTGTGTGGTTCATTGAGTCAGCCAGTGGATGTGAGTGTGATTGTGGTTGACTTCAGTGGTTGAGTGATTGAGTGGTTGGATGTGTGTTTGTGTAGGTGGGTGTGTGGTTCAGTGAGTGAGCGAGTGGATGTAAATGTCAGTGTGGTTGACTTAAGTAGTTGAGTGATTGAGTGGTTGGATGTGCGTTTGTGTAGGTGGGTGTGTGGTTGAGTGAGTCAGCCAGTGGATGTGAGTGTCAGTGTGGTTGACTTCAGTGGTTGTGTGATTGAGTGGTTGGATGTGTGTTTGTGTAGGTGGGTGTGTGGTTCAGTGAGTTAGCGAGTGGATGTAAATGTCAGTGTGGTTGACTTAAGTGGTTGAGTGATTGAGTGGTTGGATGTGCGTTTGTGTAGGTGGGTGTGTTGTTCAGTGAGTCAGCGCGTGGATGTGAGTGTCAGTGTGGTTGACTTCAGTGGTTGAGTGATTGAGTGGTTCGATGTGCGTTTGTGTAGGTGGGTGTGTGGTTCAGTGAGTTAGCGAGTGGATGTAAATGTCAATGTGGTTGACTTAAGTGGTTGGGTGATTGAGTGGTTGGATGTGCGTTTGTGTAGGTGGGTGTGTGGTTGAGTGAGTCAGCGAGTGGATGTGAGTGTGATTGTGGTTGACTTCAGTGGTTGAGTGATTGAGTGGTTGGATGTGTGTTTGTGTAGGTGGGTGTGTGGTTCAGTGAGTGAGCGAGTGGACGTAAATGTCAGTGTGGTTGACTTAAGTGGTTGGGTGATTGAGTGGTTGGATGTGCGTTTGTGTAGGTGGGTGTGTGGTTGAATGAGTCAGCGAGTGGATGTGAGTGTCAGTGTGATTGACTTAAGTGGTTGAGTGATTGAGTGGTTGGATGTGTGTTTGTTTAGGTGGGTGTGTGGTTCATTGAGTCAGCGAGTGGATGTGAGTGTGATTGTGGTTTACTTCAGTGGTTAAGTGATTGAGTGGTTGGATGTGTGTTTGTGTAGGTGGGTGTGTGGTTCATTGAGTCAGCGAGTGGACGTGAGTGTGATTGTGGTTGACTTCAGTGGTTAAGTGATTGAGTGGTTGGATGTGTGTTTGTGTAGGTGGGTGTGTGGTTCATTGAGTCAGCGAGTGGATGTGAGTGTGATTGTGGTTGACTTCAGTGGTTAAGTGATTGAGTGGTTGGATGTGCGTTTGTGTAGGTGGGTGTGTGGTTCAGTGAGTGAGCGAGTGGATGTAAATGTCAGTGTGGTTGACTTAAGTGGTTGGGTGATTGAGTTGTTGGATGTGCGTTTGTGTAGGTGGGTGTGTGGTTGAGTGAGTCAGCGAGTAGATGTGAGTGTCAGTGTGGTTGACTTCAGTGGTTGAGTGATTGAGTGGTTGGATGTGCGTTTGTGTAGGTGGTTGTGTGGTTCAGTGAGTGAGCGAGTGGATGTAAATGTCAGTGTGGTTGACTTAAGTGGTTGGGTGATTGAGTGGTTGGATGTGCGTTTGTGTAGGTGGGTGTGTGGTTGAGTGAGTCAGCGAGTAGGTGTGAGTGTCAGTGTGGTTGACTTCAGTGGTTGGGTGATTGAGTGGTTGGATGTGTGTTTGTGTAGGTGGGTGTGTGGTTTAGTGATTGAGTGAGTGAGTGAGTGTGAGTGTGAGTGCGGTTGACTTAAATGGTTGAGTGATTGAGTGGTTGGATGTGTGTTTGTGCGGGAGGGTGTGTGGTTGAGTGAGTGAGCGAGTGGATGTAAATGTCAGTGTGGTTGTCTTAAGTGGTTGGGTGATTGAGTGGTTGGATGTGCGTTTGTGTAGGTGGGTGTGTGGTTCAGTGAGTTAGCGAGTGGATGTAAATGTCAGTGTGGTTGACTTAAGTGGTTGAGTGATTGAGTGGTTGGATGTGTGTTTGTGTAGGTGGGTGTGTGGTTCAGTGAGTTAGCGAGTGGATGTAAATGTCAGTGTGGTTGACTTAAGTGGTTGGGTGATTGAGTGGTTGGATGTGCGTTTGTGTAGGTGGGTGTGTGGTTCAGTGAGTTAGCGAGTGGATTTAAATGTCAGTGTGGTTGACTTAAGTAGTTGAGTGATTGAGTGGTTGGATGTGCGTTTGTGTAGGTGGGTGTGTGGTTGAGTGAGTCAGCCAGTGGATGTGAGTGTGATTGTGGTTGACTTCAGTGGTTGTGTGATTGAGTGGTTGGATGTGTGTTTGTGTAGGTGTGTGTGTGGTTCAGTGAGTTAGCGAGTGGATGTAAATGTCAGTGTGGTTGACTTAAGTGGTTGGGTGATTGAGTGGTTGGATGTGCGTTTGTGTAGGTGGGTGTGTGGTTCAGTGAGTCAGCGCGTGGATGTGAGTGTCAGTGTGGTTGACTTCAGTGGTTGAGTGATTGAGTGGTTGGATGTGCGTTTGTGTAGGTGGGTGTGTGGTTCAGTTTGTTAGCGAGTGGATGTAAATGTCAATGTGGTTGACTTAAGTGGTTCGGTGATTGAGTGGTTGGATGTGCGTTTGTGTAGGTGGGTGTGTGGTTGAGTGAGTCAGCGAGTAGATGTGAGTGTCAGTGTGGTTGACTTCAGTGGTTGAGTGATTGAGTGGTTGGATGTGTGTTTGTGTATGTGGGTGTGTGGTTCAGTGAGTGAGCGAGTGGACGTAAATGTCAGTGTGGTTGACTTAAGTGGTTGGGTGATTGAGTGGTTGGATGTGCGTTTGTGTAGGTGGGTGTGTGGTTGAGTGAGTCAGCGAGTGGATGTGAGTGTGAGTGTGGTTGACTTCAGTGTTTGAGTGATTAAGTGGTTGGTTGTGTGTTTGTGTATGTGGGTGTGTGGTTCAGTGAGTTAGCGAGAGGATGTAAATGTCAGTGTGGTTGACTTAAGTGGTTGGGTGATTGAGTGGTTGGATGTGCGTTTGTGTAGGTGGGTGTGTGGTTCAGTGAGTCAGCGAGTGGATGTAAGTGTCAGTGTGATTGACTTAAGTGGTTGAGTGATTGAGTGGTTGGATGTGTGTTTGTGTAGGTGGGTGTGTGGTTCAGTGAGTGAGCGAGTGGACGTAAATGTCAGTGTGGTTGACTTAAGTGGTTGGGTGATTGAGTGGTTGGATGTGCGTTTGTGTAGGTGGGTGTGTGGTTGAATGAGTCAGCGAGTGGATGTGAGTGTCAGTGTGATTGACTTAAGTGGTTGAGTGATTGAGTGGTTGGATGTGTGTTTGTTTAGGTGGGTGTGTGGTTCATTGAGTCAGCGAGTGGATGTGAGTGTGATTGTGGTTTACTTCAGTGGTTAAGTGATTGAGTGGTTGGATGTGTGTTTGTGTAGGTGGGTGTGTGGTTCATTGAGTCAGCGAGTGGACGTGAGTGTGATTGTGGTTGACTTCAGTGGTTAAGTGATTGAGTGGTTGGATGTGTGTTTGTGTAGGTGGGTGTGTGGTTCATTGAGTCAGCGAGTGGATGTGAGTGTGATTGTGGTTGACTTCAGTGGTTAAGTGATTGAGTGGTTGGATGTGCGTTTGTGTAGGTGGGTGTGTGGTTCAGTGAGTGAGCGAGTGGATGTAAATGTCAGTGTGGTTGACTTAAGTGGTTGGGTGATTGAGTGGTTGGATGTGCGTTTGTGTAGGTGGGTGTGTGGTTGAGTGAGTCAGCGAGTAGATGTGAGTGTCAGTGTGGTTGACTTCAGTGGTTGAGTGATTGAGTGGTTGGATGTGTGTTTGTGTAGGTGGTTGTGTGGTTCAGTGAGTGAGCGAGTGGATGTAAATGTCAGTGTGGTTGACTTAAGTGGTTGGGTGATTGAGTGGTTGGATGTGCGTTTGTGTAGGTGGGTGTGTGGTTGAGTGAGTCAGCGAGTAGATGTGAGTGTCAGTGTGGTTGACTTCAGTGGTTGGGTGATTGAGTGGTTGGATGTGTGTTTGTGTAGGTGGGTGTGTGGTTTAGTGATTGAGTGAGTGAGTGAGTGTGAGTGTGAGTGCGGTTGACTTAAATGGTTGAGTGATTGAGTGGTTGGATGTGTGTTTGTGCGGGAGGGTGTGTGGTTGAGTGAGTGAGCGAGTGGATGTAAATGTCAGTGTGGTTGTCTTAAGTGGTTGGGTGATTGAGTGGTTGGATGTGCGTTTGTGTAGGTGGGTGTGTGGTTCAGTGAGTTAGCGAGTGGATGTAAATGTCAGTGTGGTTGACTTAAGTGGTTGAGTGATTGAGTGGTTGGATGTGTGTTTGTGTAGGTGGGTGTGTGGTTCAGTGAGTTAGCGAGTGGATGTAAATGTCAGTGTGGTTGACTTAAGTGGTTGGGTGATTGAGTGGTTGGATGTGCGTTTGTGTAGGTGGGTGTGTGGTTCAGTGAGTTAGCGAGTGGATTTAAATGTCAGTGTGGTTGACTTAAGTAGTTGAGTGATTGAGTGGTTGGATGTGCGTTTGTGTAGGTGGGTGTGTGGTTGAGTGAGTCAGCCAGTGGATGTGAGTGTGATTGTGGTTGACTTCAGTGGTTGTGTGATTGAGTGGTTGGATGTGTGTTTGTGTAGGTGTGTGTGTGGTTCAGTGAGTTAGCGAGTGGATGTAAATGTCAGTGTGGTTGACTTAAGTGGTTGGGTGATTGAGTGGTTGGATGTGCGTTTGTGTAGGTGGGTGTGTTGTTCAGTGAGTCAGCGCGTGGATGTGAGTGTCAGTGTGGTTGACTTCAGTGGTTGAGTGATTGAGTGGTTGGATGTGCGTTTGTGTAGGTGGGTGTGTGGTTCAGTGTGTTAGCGAGTGGATGTAAATGTCAATGTGGTTGACTTAAGTGGTTCGGTGATTGAGTGGTTGGATGTGCGTTTGTGTAGGTGGGTGTGTGGTTGAGTGAGTCAGCGAGTAGATGTGAGTGTCAGTGTGGTTGACTTCAGTGGTTGAGTGATTGAGTGGTTGGATGTGTGTTTGTGTAGGTGTGTGTGTGGTTCAGTGAGTGAGCGAGTGGACGTAAATGTCAGTGTGGTTGACTTAAGTGGTTGGGTGATTGAGTGGTTGGATGTGCGTTTGTGTAGGTTGGTGTGTGGTTGAGTGAGTCAGCGAGTGGATGTGAGTGTGAGTGTGGTTGGCTTCAGTGGTTGAGTGATTGAGTGGTTGGATGTGTGTTTGTGTATGTGGGTGTGTGGTTCAGTGAGTTAGCGAGAGGATGTAAATGTCAGTGTGGTTGACTTAAGTGGTTGGGTGATTGAGTGGTTGGATGTGCGTTTGTGTAGGTGGGTGTGTGGTTCAGTGAGTCAGCGAGTGGATGTAAGTGTCAGTGTGATTGAGTTAAGTGGTTGAGTGATTGAGTGGTTGGATGTGTGTTTGTGTAGGTGGGTGTGTGGTTCAGTGAGTGAGCGAGTGGACGTAAATGTCAGTGTGGTTGACTTAAGTGGTTGGGTGATTGAGTGGTTGGATGTGCGTTTGTGTA
Source organism: Haliotis rufescens (assembly GCF_023055435.1). Classification (NCBI taxonomy): domain Eukaryota; kingdom Metazoa; phylum Mollusca; class Gastropoda; order Lepetellida; family Haliotidae; genus Haliotis; species Haliotis rufescens. The sequence goes on from NW_025963795.1 coordinate 711,835, forward strand.
GGTGGGTGTGTGGTTGAGTGAGTCAGCGAGTGGATGTGAGTGTCAGTGTGATTGACTTAAGTGGTTGAGTGATTCAGTGGTTGGATGTGTGTTTGTTTAGGTGGGTGTGTGGTTCATTGAGTCAGCGAGTGGATGTGAGTGTGATTGTGGTTACTTCAGTGGTTAAGTGATTGAGTGGTTGGATGTGTGTTTGTGTAGGTGGGTGTGTGGTTCATTGAGTCAGCGAGTGGATGTGAGTGTGATTGTGGTTGACTTCAGTGGTTAAGTGATTGAGTGGTTGGATGTGTGTTTGTGTAGGTGGGTGTGTGGTTCATTGAGTGAGCGAGTGGATGTGAGTGTGATTGTGGTTGACTTCAGTGGTTAAGTGATTGAGTGGTTGGATGTGCGTTTGTGTAGGTGGGTGTGTGGTTCAGTGAGTGAGCGAGTGGATGTAAATGTCGGTGTGGTTGACTTAAGTGGTTGGGTGATTGAGTGGTTGGATGTGCGTTTGTGTAGGTGGGTGTGTGGTTGAGTGAGTCAGCGAGTAGATGTGAGTGTCAGTGTGGTTGACTTCAGTGGTTGAGTGATTGAGTGGTTGGATGTGTGTTTGTGTAGGTGGTTGTGTGGTTCAGTGAGTGAGCGAGTGGATGTAAATGTCAGTGTGGTTGACTTAAGTGGTTGGGTGATTGAGTGGTTGGATGTGCGTTTGTGTAGGTGGGTGTGTGGTTGAGTGAGTCAGCGAGTAGATGTGAGTGTCAGTGTGGTTGACTTCAGTGGTTGGGTGATTGAGTGGTTGGATGTGTGTTTGTGTAGGTGGGTGTGTGGTTTAGTGATTGAGTGAGTGAGTGAGTGTGAGTGCGGTTGACTTAAATGGTTGAGTGATTGAGTGGTTGGATGTGTGTTTGTGCGGGAGGGTGTGTGGTTGAGTGAGTGAGCGAGTGGATGTAAATGTCAGTGTGGTTGTCTTAAGTGGTTGGGTGATTGAGTGGTTGGATGTGCGTTTGTGTAGGTGGGTGTGTGGTTCAGTGAGTTAGCGAGGGGATGTAAATGTCAGTGTGGTTGACTTAAGTGGTTGAGTGATTGAGTGGTTGGATGTGTGTTTGTGTAGGTGGGTGTGTGGTTCAGTGAGTTAGCGAGTGGATGTAAATGTCAGTGTGGTTGTCTTAAGTGGTTGGTTGATTGAGTGGTTGGATGTGCGTTTGTGTAGGTGGGTGTGTGGTTGAGTGAGTCAGCGAGTGGATGTGAGTGTCAGTGTGGTTGACTTAAGTAGTTGAGTGATTGAGTGGTTGGATGTGTGTTTGTGTAGGTGGGTGTGTGGTTTAGTGATTGAGTGAGTGAGTGAGTGTGAGTGTGAGTGCGGTTGACTTAAATGGTTGAGTGATTGAGTGGTTGGATGTGTGTTTGTGCGGGAGGGTGTGTGGTTGAGTGAGTGAGCGAGTGGATGTAAATGTCAGTGTGGTTGTCTTAAGTGGTTGGGTGATTGAGTGGTTGGATGTGCGTTTGTGTAGGTGGGTGTGTGGTTCAGTGAGTTAGCGAGTGGATGAAAATGTCAGTGTGGTTGACTTAAGTGGTTGAGTGATTGAGTGGTTGGATGTGTGTTTGTGTAGGTGGGTGTGTGGTTCAGTGAGTTAGCGAGTGGATGTAAATGTCAGTGTGGTTGTCTTAAGTGGTTGGTTGATTGAGTGGTTGGATGTGCGTTTGTGTAGGTGGGTGTGTGGTTGAGTGAGTCAGCGAGTGGATGTGAGTGTCAGTGTGGTTGACTTAAGTAGTTGAGTGATTGAGTGGTTGGATGTGCGTTTGTGTAGGTGGGTGTGTGGTTGAGTGAGTCAGCGAGTGGATGTGAGTGTCAGTGTGGTTGACTTCAGTGGTTGAGTGATTGAGTGGTTGGATGTTTGTTTGTGTAGGTGGGTGTGTGGTTCAGTGAGTTAGCGAGTGGATGTAAATGTCAGTGTGGTTGACTTAAGTGGTTTGGTGATTGAGTGGTTGGATGTGCGTTTGTGTAGGTGGGTGTGTGGTTCAGTGAGTGAGCGAGTGGATGTGAGTGTCAGTGTGGTTGACTTAAGTGGTTGAGTGATTGAGTGGTTGGATGTGCGTTTGTGTAGGTGGGTGTGTGGTTGAGTGAGTCAGCGAGTGGATGTGAGTGTCAGTGTGGTTGACTTCAGTGGTTGAGTGATTGAGTGGTTGGATGTGTGTTTGTGTAGGTGGGTGTGTGGTTCAGTGAGTCAGCGAGTGGATGTAAACGTCAGTGTGGTTGTCTTAAGTGGTTTGGTGATTGAGTGGTTGGATGTGCGTTTGTGTAGGTGGGTGTGTGGTTGAGTGAGTCAGCGAGTGGATGTGAGTGTCAGTGTGGTTGACTTAAGTAGTTGAGTGATTGAGTGGTTGGATGTGCGTTTGTGTAGGTGGGTGTGTGGTTCAGTGAGTCAGCGAGTGGATGTGAGTGTCAGTGTGGTTGACTTCAGTGGTTGAGTGATTGAGTGGTTGGATGTGTGTTTGTGTAGGTGGGTGTGTGGTTCAGTGAGTTAGCGAGTGGATGTAAATGTCAGTGTGGTTGACTTAAGTGGTTTGGTGATTGAGTGGTTGGATGTGCGTTTGTGTAGGAGGGTGTGTGGTTCAGTGAGTGAGCGAGTGGATGTGAGTGTCAGTGTGGTTGACTTAAGTGGTTGAGTGATTGAGTGGTTGGATGTGCGTTTGTGTAGGTGGGTGTGTGGTTCAGTGAGTCAGCGAGTGGATGTGAGTGTCAGTGTGGTTGACTTAAGTAGTTGAGTGATTGAGTGGTTGGATGTGCGTTTGTGTAGGTGGGTGTGTGGTTGAGTGAGTCAGCGAGTGGATGTGAGTGTCAGTGTGGTTGACTTCAGTGGTTGAGTGATTGAGTGGTTGGATGTGTGTTTGTGTAGGTAGGTGTGTGGTTCAGTGAGTCAGCGAGTGGATGTAAACGTCAGTGTGGTTGTCTTAAGTGGTTTGGTGATTGAGTGGTTGGATTTGCATTTGTGTAGGTGGGTGAGTGGTTCAGTGAGTCAGCGAGTGGATGTGAGTGTCAGTGTGGTTGACTTAAGTGGTTGAGTGATTGAGTGGTTGGATGTGCGTTTGTGTAGGTGGGTGTGTTGTTCAGTGAGTCAGCGCGTGGATGTGAGTGTCAGTGTGGTTGACTTCAGTGGTTGAGTGATTGAGTGGTTGGATGTGCGTTTGTGTAGGTGGGTGTGTGGTTCAGTGTGTTAGCGAGTGGATGTAAATGTCAATGTGGTTGACTTAAGTGGTTCGGTGATTGAGTGGTTGGATGTGCGTTTGTGTAGGTGGGTGTGTGGTTGAGTGAGTGGTTCATTGAGTCAGCGAGTAGATGTGAGTGTCAGTGTGGTTGACTTCAGTGGTTGAGTGATTGAGTGGTTGGATGTGTGTTTGTGTAGGTGGTTGTGTGGTTCAGTGAGTGAGCGAGTGGACGTAAATGTCAGTGTGGTTGACTTAAGTGGTTGGGTGATTGAGTGGTTGGATGTGCGTTTGTGTAGGTTGGTGTGTGGTTGAGTGAGTCAGCGAGTGGATGTGAGTGTGAGTGTGGTTGGCTTCAGTGGTTGAGTGATTGAGTGGTTGGATGTGTGTTTGTGTATGTGGGTGTGTGGTTCAGTGAGTTAGCGAGAGGTTGTAAATGTCAGTGTGGTTGACTTAAGTGGTTGGGTGATTGAGTGGTTGGATGTGCGTTTGTGTAGGTGGGTGTGTGGTTCAGTGAGTCAGCGAGTGGATGTAAGTGTCAGTGTGATTGACTTAAGTGGTTGAGTGATTGAGTGGTTGGATGTGTGTTTGTGTAGGTGGGTGTGTGGTTCAGTGAGTGAGCGAGTGGACGTAAATGTCAGTGTGGTTGACTTAAGTGGTTGGGTGATTGAGTGGTTGGATGTGCGTTTGTGTAGGTGGGTGTGTGGTTGAGTGAGTCAGCGAGTGGATGTGAGTGTCAGTGTGATTGACTTAAGTGGTTGAGTGATTCAGTGGTTGGATGTGTGTTTGTTTAGGTGGGTGTGTGGTTCATTGAGTCAGCGAGTGGATGTGAGTGTGATTGTGGTTTACTTCAGTGGTTAAGTGATTGAGTGGTTGGATGTGTGTTTGTGTAGGTGGGTGTGTGGTTCATTGAGTCAGCGAGTGGATGTGAGTGTGATTGTGGTTGACTTCAGTGGTTAAGTGATTGAGTGGTTGGATGTGTGTTTGTGTAGGTGGGTGTGTGGTTCATTGAGTGAGCGAGTGGATGTGAGTGTGATTGTGGTTGACTTCAGTGGTTAAGTGATTGAGTGGTTGGATGTGCGTTTGTGTAGGTGGGTGTGTGGTTCAGTGAGTGAGCGAGTGGATGTAAATGTCGGTGTGGTTGACTTAAGTGGTTGGGTGATTGAGTGGTTGGATGTGCGTTTGTGTAGGTGGGTGTGTGGTTGAGTGAGTCAGCGAGTAGATGTGAGTGTCAGTGTGGTTCACTTCAGTGGTTGAGTGATTGAGTGGTTGGATGTGTGTTTGTGTAGGTGGTTGTGTGGTTCAGTGAGTGAGCGAGTGGATGTAAATGTCAGTGTGGTTGACTTAAGTGGTTGGGTGATTGAGTGGTTTGATGTGCGTTTGTGTAGGTGGGTGTGTGGTTGAGTGAGTCAGCGAGTAGATGTGAGTGTCAGTGTGGTTGACTTCAGTGGTTGGGTGATTGAGTGGTTGGATGTGTGTTTGTGTAGGTGGGTGTGTGGTTTAGTGATTGAGTGAGTGAGTGAGTGTGAGTGCGGTTGTCTTAAATGGTTGAGTGATTGAGTGGTTGGATGTGTGTTTGTGCGGGAGGGTGTGTGGTTGAGTGAGTGAGCGAGTGGATGTAAATGTCAGTGTGGTTGTCTTAAGTGGTTGGGTGATTGAGTGGTTGGATGTGCGTTTGTGTAGGTGGGTGTGTGGTTCAGTGAGTTAGCGAGTGGATGTAAATGTCAGTGTGGTTGACTTAAGTGGTTGAGTGATTGAGTGGTTGGATGTGTGTTTGTGTAGGTGGGTGTGTGGTTCAGTGAGTGAGCGAGTGGATGTAAATGTCAGTGTAGTCGACTTAAGTGAGTGAGTGAGTGTGAGTGTGGTTGACTTAAGTGGTTGAGTGATTGAGTGGTTGGATGTGTGTTTGTGTAGGTGGGTGTGTGGTTTAGTGATTGAGTGAGTGAGTGAGTGTGAGTGTGAGTGCGGTTGACTTAAATGGTTGAGTGATTGAGTGGTTGGATGTGTGTTTGTGCGGGAGGGTGTGTGGTTGAGTGAGTGAGCGAGTGGATGTAAATGTCAGTGTGGTTGTCTTAAGTGGTTGGGTGATTGAGTGGTTGGATGTGCGTTTGTGTAGGTGGGTGTGTGGTTCAGTGAGTTAGCGAGTGGATGAAAATGTCAGTGTGGTTGACTTAAGTGGTTGAGTGATTGAGTGGTTGGATGTGTGTTTGTGTAGGTGGGTGTGTGGTTCAGTGAGTTAGCGAGTGGATGTAAATGTCAGTGTGGTTGTCTTAAGTGGTTGGTTGATTGAGTGGTTGGATGTGCGTTTGTGTAGGTGGGTGTGTGGTTGAGTGAGTCAGCGAGTGGATGTGAGTGTCAGTGTGGTTGACTTAAGTAGTTGAGTGATTGAGTGGTTGGATGTGCGTTTGTGTAGGTGGGTGTGTGGTTGAGTGAGTCAGCGAGTGGATGTGAGTGTCAGTGTGGTTGACTTCAGTGGTTGAGTGATTGAGTGGTTGGATGTTTGTTTGTGTAGGTGGGTGTGTGGTTCAGTGAGTTAGCGAGTGGATGTAAATGTCAGTGTGGTTGACTTAAGTGGTTTGGTGATTGAGTGGTTGGATGTGCGTTTGTGTAGGTGGGTGTGTGGTTCAGTGAGTGAGCGAGTGGATGTGAGTGTCAGTGTGGTTGACTTAAGTGGTTGAGTGATTGAGTGGTTGGATGTGCGTTTGTGTAGGTGGGTGTGTGGTTGAGTGAGTCAGCGAGTGGATGTGAGTGTCAGTGTGGTTGACTTCAGTGGTTGAGTGATTGAGTGGTTGGATGTGTGTTTGTGTAGGTGGGTGTGTGGTTCAGTGAGTCAGCGAGTGGATGTAAACGTCAGTGTGGTTGTCTTAAGTGGTTTGGTGATTGAGTGGTTGGATGTGCGTTTGTGTAGGTGGGTGTGTGGTTGAGTGAGTCAGCGAGTGGATGTGAGTGTCAGTGTGGTTGACTTAAGTAGTTGAGTGATTGAGTGGTTGGATGTGCGTTTGTGTAGGTGGGTGTGTGGTTCAGTGAGTCAGCGAGTGGATGTGAGTGTCAGTGTGGTTGACTTCAGTGGTTGAGTGATTGAGTGGTTGGATGTGTGTTTGTGTAGGTGGGTGTGTGGTTCAGTGAGTTAGCGAGTGGATGTAAATGTCAGTGTGGTTGACTTAAGTGGTTTGGTGATTGAGTGGTTGGATGTGCGTTTGTGTAGGAGGGTGTGTGGTTCAGTGAGTGAGCGAGTGGATGTGAGTGTCAGTGTGGTTGACTTAAGTGGTTGAGTGATTGAGTGGTTGGATGTGCGTTTGTGTAGGTGGGTGTGTGGTTCAGTGAGTCAGCGAGTGGATGTGAGTGTCAGTGTGGTTGACTTAAGTAGTTGAGTGATTGAGTGGTTGGATGTGCGTTTGTGTAGGTGGGTGTGTGGTTGAGTGAGTCAGCGAGTGGATGTGAGTGTCAGTGTGGTTGACTTCAGTGGTTGAGTGATTGAGTGGTTGGATGTGTGTTTGTGTAGGTGGGTGTGTGGTTCAGTGAGTCAGCGAGTGGATGTAAACGTCAGTGTGGTTGTCTTAAGTGGTTTGGTGATTGAGTGGTTGGATTTGCGTTTGTGTAGGTGGGTGAGTGGTTCAGTGAGTCAGCGAGTGGATGTGAGTGTCAGTGTGGTTGACTTAAGTGGTTGAGTGATTGAGTGGTTGGATGTGCGTTTGTGTAGGTGGGTGTGTGGTTGAGTGAGTCAGCGAGTGGATGTGAGTGTCAGTGTGGTTGACTTCAGTGGTTGAGTGATTGAGTGGTTGGATGTGTGTTTGTGTAGGTGGGTGTGTGGTTCAGTGAGTTAGCGAGTGGATGTAAATGGCAATGTGGTTGACTTAAGTGGTTTGGTGATTGAGTGGTTGGATGTGCGTTTGTGTAGGAGGGTGTGTGGTTCAGTGAGTGAGCGAGTGGATGTGAGTGTCAGTGTGGTTGACTTAAGTGGTTGAGTGATTGAGTGGTTGGATGTGCGTTTGTGTAGGTGGGTGTGTGGTTCAGTGAGTCAGCGAGTGGATGTGAGTGTCAGTGTGGTTGACTTAAGTAGTTGAGTGATTGAGTGGTTGGATGTGCGTTTGTGTAGGTGGGTGTGTGGTTGAGTGAGTCAGCGAGTGGATGTGAGTGTCAGTGTGGTTGACTTCAGTGGTTGAGTGATTGAGTGGTTGGATGTGTGTTTGTGTAGGTGGGTGTGTGGTTCAGTGAGTCAGCGAGTGGATGTAAACGTCAGTGTGGTTGTCTTAAGTGGTTTGGTGATTGAGTGGTTGGATTTGCGTTTGTGTAGGTGGGTGAGTGGTTCAGTGAGTCAGCGAGTGGATGTGAGTGTCAGTGTGGTTGACTTAAGTGGTTGAGTGATTGAGTGGTTGGATGTGCGTTTGTGTAGGTGGGTGTGTGGTTGAGTGAGTCAGCGAGTGGATGTGAGTGTCAGTGTGGTTGACTTCAGTGGTTGAGTGATTGAGTGGTTGGATGTGTGTTTGTGTAGGTGGGTGTGTGGTTCAGTGAGTTAGCGAGTGGATGTAAATGGCAATGTGGTTGACTTAAGTGGTTTGGTGATTGAGTGGTTGGATGTGCGTTTGTGTAGGAGGGTGTGTGGTTCAGTGAGTGAGCGAGTGGATGTGAGTGTCAGTGTGGTTGACTTAAGTGGTTGAGTGATTGAGTGGTTGGATGTGCGTTTGTGTAGGTGGGTGTGTGGTTGAGTGAGTCAGCGAGTGGATGTGAGTGTCAGTGTGGTTGACTTCAGTGGTTGAGTGATTGAGTGGTTGGATGTGTGTTTGTGTAGGTGGGTGTGTGGTTCAGTGAGTCAGCGAGTGGATGTGAGTGTCAGTGTGGTTGACTTAAGTGGTTGAGTGATTGAGTGGTTGGATGTGCGTTTGTGTAGGTGGGTGTGTGGTTCAGTGAGTAAGCGAGTGGATGTGAGTGTCAGTGTGGTTGACTTAAGTGGTTGAGTGATTGAGTGGTTGGATGTGCGTTTGTGTAGGTGGGTGTGTGGTTCAGTGAGTCAGCGAGTGGATGTGAGTGTCAGTGTGGTTGACTTAAGTGGTTGAGTGATTGAGTGGTTGGATGTGCGTTTGTGTAGGTTGGTGTGTGGTTCAGTGAGTCAGCGAGTGGATGTGAGTGTCAGTGTGGTTGACTTAAGTGGTTGAGTGATTGAGTGGTTGGATGTGCGTTTGTGTAGGTGGGTGTGTGGTTCAGTGAGTCAGCGAGTGGATGTTAGTGTCAGTGTGGTTGACGTAAGTCACTGACACTCTGTCCTCCCATCACTGTCACTTGGCTCTGCCATCACTGTCATTTGATCCTCCCATCGCTGACACATGATGCTCTCATCTCTGCCACTAGGTCCTCCCATCACTGTCACTTGGCTCTGCTATCACTGTCATTTGATACTCCCATCGCTGACACATGATGCTCTTATCACTGCCACTAGGTCCTCCCATCACTGTCACTTGGCTCTGCCATCACTGTCATTTGATCCTCCCATCGCTGACATATGATGCTCTCATCACCGCCACTAGGTCCTCCCATCACTGTCACTTGGCTCTGCCATCACTGTCATTTGATCCTCTCATCGCTGACACACGATGCTCTCATCACTGCCACTAGGTCCTCCCATCACTGTCACTTGGCTCTGCCGTCACTGTCATTTGATCCTCCCATCGCTGACACATGATGCTCTCATCACTGCCACTAGGTCCTCCCATCACTGTCACTTGGCTCTGCTATCACTGTCATTTGATCCTCCCATCGCTGACACATGATGCTCTCATCACTGTCACTAGGTCCTCCTATCTCTGCAACTAGGTCCTTCCATCACTGTCACTTGGTCCTCCCATCACTGTCACTTGATACACCTATTAATGTCACTTGGTCCTCCCATCACTGTCACTTGGTTCTCCCATCACTGTCACTTGGTCATCCCATCACTGTCACTTGGTTCTCCCATCACTGTCACTTGGTTCTCCCATCACTGTCAGTTGGTACTCCAATCACTGTCACTTGGTCCTCCCATCACTGTCACTTGGTCCTCCCATCTCTGTCACTTGGTCCTCCCATCACTGTCACTTGGTTCTCCCATCACTGTCACTTGGTCCTCCCATCACTGTCACTTGGTTCTCCCATCACTGTCAATTGATACACCTATTAATGTCACTTGGTCCTCCCAACACTGTCACTTGGTCCTCCCATCACTGTCACTTAGTTCTCCCATCACTGTCACTTGATACACCTATTAATGTATCTTGGTCCTCCCATCACTGTCACTTGGTCCTCCCATCACTGTCAGTTGGTACTCCAATCACTGTCACTTGGTCCTCCCATCACTGTCACTTGGTCCTCCCATCTCTGTCACTTGGTTCTCCCATCACTGTCAGTTGGTCCTCCCATCACTGTCACTTGGTCCTCCCATCACTGTCACTTGGTCCTCCCATCTCTGTCACTTGGTCCTCTCATCACTGTCACTTGGTTCTCCCATCACTGTCACTTGATACACCTATTAATGTCACTTGGTCCTCCCATCACTGTCACTTGGTCCTCCCATCACTGTCACTTGGTTCTCCCATCACTGTCACTTGGTCCTCCCATCTCTGTCACTTGGTACTCCAATCACTGTCACTTGGTCCTCCCATCACTGTCACTTGGTCCTCCCATCTCTGTCACTTGGTTCTCCCATCACTGTCAGTTGGTCCTCCCATCACTGTCACTTGGTCCTCCCATCACTGTCACTTGGTCCTCCCATATCTGTCAGTTGGTCCTCCCATCTCTGTCACTTGGTTCTCCCATCACTGTCAGTTGGTCCTCCCATCACTGTCACTTGGTCCTCCCATCACTGTCACTTGGTCCTCCCATCACTGTCACTTGGTCCTCCCATCACTGTCAGTTGGTCCTCCCATCACTGTCACCTGGTCCTCCCATCTCTGTCACTTGGTCCTCCCATCACTGTCAGTTGGTCCTCCCATCACTGTCATTTGGTCCTCCCATCTCTGTCACTTGGTTCTCCCATCACTGTCACTTGGTCCTCCCATCACTGTCACTTGGTCCTCCCATCACTGTCACTTGGTCCTCCAATCACTGTCACTTGGTCCTCCCATCTCTGTCACATGGTTCTCCCATCACTGTCACTTGGTCCTCCAATCACTGTCGCTTGGTTCTCCCATCACTGTCACTTGGTCCTCCCATCACTGTCACTTGGTCCTCCAATCACTGTCACTTGGTCCTCCCATCACTGTCACTTGGTCCTCCCATCTCTGTCACTTGGTCCTCCCATCACTGTCACTTGGTCCTCCCATCACTGTCACTTGGTACTCCAATCACTGTTGCCTGGTCCTGACATCACTGTCACTTTGTGCTCTCATCACTGACGCTTGGTCCTCCCATTACTGTCGGGACATATATACGAAAATGATCACATTTAATATATCTTAGATATGAGATGACCGAGTGAGTGAGTGAGTGAGTGAGTGAGTGGGTGGGTTGGATGTGGGTGGTTGAGTGGTTGAGTGGTTGAGTGGTTGAGTGAGTGGTTGAGTGGTTGAGTGAGTGAGTGGTTGAGTGAGTGGTTGAGGGGTTGAGTGAGTGGTTGAGTGAGTGGTTGAGTGAGTGAGTGAGTGAGTGAGTGAGTGTGTGAGTGAGTGAGTGGGTGGGTGGATGGGTGGGTGGTTGGGTGGGTTGGTGGATGGGTGGGTGGGTGGGTGAGTGGGTGAGTGAGTGAGTGAGTGAGTGAGTGAGTTTAAGAGTGTCACCAGTAACACCCATAACGAATCACTTACGAGACTCTCAGCAAAGATAAGGCAGGGGGTGGCTTGGGTATGGTATGCGTAATCTATACATGTGTTATGAGTGAATAAGCCAGACAAGAAACCAACGCTGTTAACATCACGTGACATTCATAACGATTCAGTCAACAATAAAACTGCAATATGTGGATCAACATTTCAAAAGACAGGTCTGCCGTCAACACATTGGGCAACACATTGATCACACCTGTAACGCTGGCAGACTATTCCTAGCTTACTCGAGATTCTATGAGCAACAAGGACTGTTAAGAATGTGTTTCTAAACCTTGTCCATTCTTGATTATGACTTAACGGGCCATGAGAAGCCTTCATTCAATTTCCCATAAAATATGCTTCTCTTCAGGAGTGTGCATATGTCTGACTCTCAACACATACAAAACAGCCCGCCAACTGTTCCCGCCTACCACCACAAGCCTACACATGCAGTCGTCCAATGTAGCAAGTGTAAGGCCTGTTGACAACAGTATGCACAACAGGACATGGTTATAGCTTTCACTTTCAACTAGCCACGCATGAAGTATTCAGGTGACTGTACTCACCAGCCCCACACAGGTAGTAGCGGGCTGACGGACATGTTTACTGTCACAGTGTCACTACTGCCCTGGAGTGCCGGGGATGAGCCACCAGACCCCTGCCAGGATCAGGACGAAGCAGCAACACCAGGGCGGTGGGGTGACATGTTAACTGTCACAGTGTCACTACTGCCCTGGAGTGCCGGGGATGAGCCACCAGACCCCTGCCAGGATCAGAACGAAGCATCAACACCAGGGTGGTGGGCTGACGTGTTAACTGTCACAGTGTCACTACTGCCCTGGAGTGCCGGGGATGAGCCACCAGACCCCTGCCAGGATCAGAACGAAGCATCAACACCAGGGTGGTGGGCTGACATGTTAACTGTCACAGTGTCACTACTGCCCTGGAGTGCCGGGGATGAGCCACCAGACCCCTGCCAGGATCAGAACGAAGCAGCAACACCAGGGCGGTGGGGTGACACAGTGATCCAGTCGCTGTTTCTTCACATCAGAGAATCAACACGGGTACACGGTGTGATGCCTAGTATGTGTGCCCCTCAATGTTTTACCTGGAATATTGCTTAGAGCGGCTGATTGCACATGTCACTCTCACAGCAATCCCACTCGCATTATAATTGTGAAAAGACTCCATCAATACAACACCGGTATATATCTGTATCATGGAGAATGACAAACAAGATGCCATTTTCAAATACTCCATGTACTCGGCGTCTGTCCAACAACAGTACTTACAGCACACCCTTCCAAATCACACCCTTCCACATCACCCATGTACACATCACCCATGTACACATCACACCCTTCCAAATCACCCATGTACACATCACCCATGTACACATCACACCCTTCCAAATCACCCATGTACACATCACCCATGTACACATCACACCCTTCCACATCACCCATGTACACATCACCCATGTACACATCACCCATGTACACATCACCCATGTACACATCACACCCTTCCAAATCACCCATGTACACATCACCCATGTACAAATCACACCCTTCCAAATCACCCATGTACACATCACCCATGTACACATCACCCATGTACACATCACCCATGTACACATCATCCATGTACACATCACCCATGTACACATCACACCCTTCCAAATCACCCATGTACACATCAACCATGTACACATCACCCATGTACACATCACACCCTTCCACATCACCCATGTACACATCACCCATGTACACATCACACCCTTCCAAATCACCCATATACACATCACACCCTTCCAAATCACACCCTTCCACATCACCCATGTACACATCACCCATGTACACATCACACCCTTCCAAATCACACCCTTCCACATCACCCATGTACACATCACCCATGTACACATCACACCCTTCCAAATCACACCCTTCCACATCACCCATGTACACATCACCCATATAGACATCACACCCTTCTAAATCACCCATGTACACGTCACCCATGTACACATCAAACCCTTCCAAATCACACCCTTCCACATCACCCATGTACACATCACCCATGTACACACCACCCATGTACACATCACACCCTTCCAAATCACACATGTACACATCACCCATGTACACATCACCCATGAACACATCACCCATGTACACATCACACCCTTCCAAATCACCCATGTACACATCACCCATGTACACATCACCCATGTACACATCACCCATGAACACATCACCCATGTACACATCACACCCTTCCAAATCACCCATGTACACATCATCCATGTACACATCACACCCTTCCAAATCACACCGTTCCACATCACCCATGTACACAACACCCACGTACACATCACACCCTTCCAAATCACCCATGTACACATCATCCATGTACACATCACACCCTTCCAAATCACCCATGTACACATCATCCATGTACACATAACCCATGTACACATCACACATGTACACATCACCCCCTTCCAAATCACCCATGTACACATCACCCATGTACACATCACACCCTTCCAAATCACACTCTTCCACATCACCCATGTACACATCACCCATGTACACATCATACCCTTCCAAATCACCCATGTACACATCACCCATGTACACATCACACCTTTCCAAATCACCCATGTACACATCACCCATGTACACATCACACCCTTCCAAATCACCCATGTACACATCACCCATGTACACATCACACCCTTCCAAATCACCCATGTACACATCACCCATGTACACATCACCCATGTACAAATCACCCATGTACACATCACCCATGTACACATCACACCCTTCCAAATCACCCATGTACACATCACCCATGTACACATCACCCATGTACACATCACACCCTTCCAAATCACACCCTTCCACATCACCCATGTACACATCACCCATGTACACATCACACCCTTCCAAATCACCCATGTACACATCACCCATGTACAAATCACACCCTTCCAAATCACCCATGTACACATCATCCATGTACACATAACCCATGTACACATCACACATGTACACATCAACCCCTTCCAAATCACCCATGTACACATCACCCATGTACACATCACCCATGTACACATCACACCCTTCCAAATCACACTCTTCCACATCACCCATGTACACATCACCCATGTACACATCATACCCTTCCAAATCACCCATGTACACATCACCCATGTACACATCACACCTTTCCAAATCACCCATGTACACATCACCCATGTACACATCACACCCTTCCACATCACCCATGTACACATCACCCATGTACACATCACACCCTTCCACATCACCCATGTACACATCACCCATGTACACATCACCTATGTACACATCAACCATGTACACATCACCCATGTACACATCACACCCTTCCAAATCACCCATGTACACTTCACCCATGTACACATCACACCCTTCCAAATCACCCATGTACACATCACCCATGTACACATCACCCATGTACACATCACACCCTTCCAAATCACCCATGTACACATCACCCATGTACACATCACACCCTTCCAAATCACCCATGTACACAACACCCATTTACACATCACCCATGTACACATCACACCCTTCCAAATCACACCCTTCCACATCACCCATGTACACATCACCTATGTACACATCACCCATGTACACATCACCCATGTACACATCACACCCTTCCAAATCACACCCTTCCACATCACCCATGTACACATCACCCATGAACACATCACCCATGTACACATCACACCCTTCCAAATCACCCATGTACACATCACCCATGTACACATCACCCATGTACACATCACCCATGTACACATCACACCCTTCCAAATCACCCATGTACACATCACCCATGTACACATCACACCCTTCCAAATCACCCATGTACACATCACACCCTTCCAAATCACCCATGTACACATCACCCATGTACACATCACCCATGTACACATCACCCATGTACACATCACACCCTTCCAAATCACCCATGTACACAACACCCATGTACACATCACCCATGTACACATCACACCCTTCCAAATCACACCCTTCCACATCACCCATGTACACATCACCTATGTATACATCACCCATGTATACATCACCCATGTACACATTACACCCTTCCAAATCACACCCTTCCACATCACCAATGTACACATCACCCATGAACACATCACCCATGTACACATCACACCCTTCCAAATCACCCATGTACACATCACCCATGTACACATCACCCATGTACACGTCACACCCTTCCAAATCACCCATGTACACATCACCCATGTACACATCACACCCTTCGAAATCACCCATGTACACATCACCCATGTACACATCACACCCTTCCAAATCACCCATGTACACGTCACCCATGTACACATCACCCATGTAGAAATCACCAATGTACACATCACACCCTTCCAAATCACCCATGTACACATCACCCATGTACACATCACACCCTTCCAAATCACCCATGTACACATCACCCATGTACACATCACCCATGTACAAATCACCCATGTACACATCACCCATGTACACATCACACCCTTCCAAATCACACTCTTCCACATCACCCATGTACACATCACCCATGTACACATCACACCCTTCCAAATCACACCCTTCCACATCACCCATGTACACATCACCCATGTACACATCACCCATGTACACATCACACCCTTCTAAATCACCCATGTACACATCACGCCCTTCGAAATGACCCATGTACACATCACCCATGTACACATCACCCATGTACACATCACACCCTTCCAAATCACCCATGTACACATCACCCATGTACACATCACCCATGTACACATCACCCATGTACACATCATACCCTTGCACATCACCCATGTACACATCATACCCTTCCACATCACCCATGTACACATCACCCATGTACACATCACACCCTTCCAAATCACACCCTTCCACATCACCCATGTACACATCACCCATGTACACATCACACCCTTCCAAATCACCCATGTACACATAACCCATGTACACATCACACCCTTCCAAATCACCCATGTACATATCACCCATGTACACATCACACCCTTCCAAATCACACCCTTCCACATCACCCATGTACACATCACCCATGTACACATCACACCCTTCCAAATCACCCATGTACACATCTCCCATGTACACATCACACCCTTCCAAATCACACCCTTCCACATCACCCATGTACACATCACCCATGTACACATCACACCCTTCCAAATCACCCATGTACACATCACCCATGTACACATCACACCCTTCCAAATCACACCCTTCCACATCACCCATGTACACATCACCCATGTACACATCACCCATGTACACATCACACCCTTCCAAATCACCCATGTACACATCTACCATGTACACATCACACCCTTCTAAATCACCCATGTACACATCACACCCTTCCAAATCACCCATGTACACATCACCCATGTACACATCACACCCTTCTAAATCACCCATGTACACATCACCCATTAACACATCACCCATGTACACATCACCCATGTACACATGATCCATGTACACATCACCCATGTACACATCACCCATGTACACATCACACCCTTCCAAATCACCCATGTACACATCACCCATGTACACATCACCCATGTACACATCACCCATGTACACATCATCCATGTACACATCACCCATGTACACATCACCCATGTACACATTACACCCTTCCAAATCACCCATGTACACATCACCCATGTACACATCACCCATGTACACATCACACCCTTCCAAATCACACCCTTCCACATCACCCATGTACACATCACCCATGTACACATCACACCTTTCCAAATAACCCATGTACACATCACCCATGTACACATCACGCCCTTCCAAATCACCCATGTACACATCACCCATGTACACATCACCCATGTACACATCACCCATGTACACATCACACCCTTCCAAATCACCCATGTACACATCACCCATGTACACATCACCCATGTACACATCACACCCTTCCAAATCATCCATGTACACATCACCAATGTACACATCACCCATGTACACATCACACCCTTCCAAATCACACCCTACCACATCACCCATGTACACATCACCCATGTACACATCACCCATGTACACATCACACCCTTCTAAATCACCCATGTACACATCACACCCTTCCAAATCACCCATGTACACATCACCCATGTACACATCACCCATGAACACATCACCCATGTACACATCACACCCTTCCACATCACCCATGTACACATCACCCATGTACACATCACACCCTTCCAAATCACCCATGTACACATCACCCATGTACACATCACACCCTTCCAAATCACCCATGTACACATCACCCATGTACACATCACACCCTTCCAAATCACCCATGTACACATCACCCATGTACACATCACCCATGTACACATCACCCATGTACACATCATACCCTTCCAAATCACACCCTTCCACATCACCCATGTACACATCACCAATGTACACATCACACCCTTCCAAATCACCCATGTACACATCACCCATGTACACATCACACCCTTCCACATCACCCATGTACACATCACCCATGTACACATCACACCCTTCCAAATCACCCATGTACACATCACCCATGTACACATCACACCCTTCCAAATCACCCATGTACACATCACCCATGTACAGATCACCCATGTACACATCATACCCTTCCACATCACCCATCTACACATCATACCCTTCCACATCACCAATGTACACATCACCCATGTACACATCACACCCTTCCAAATCACACCCTTCCAAATCACCCATGTACACATCACCCATGTACACATCACACCCTTCCAAATCACCCATGTACACATCACCCATGTACACATCACACCCTTCCAAATCACACCCTTCCACATCACCCATGTACACATCACCCATGTACACATCACACCCTTCCAAATCACCCATGTACACATCTCCGATGTACACATCACACCCTTCCAAATCACCCATGTATACATCACCCATGTACACATCACCCATGTACACATCACACCCTTCCAAATCACACTCTTCCACATCACCCATGTACACATCACCCATGTACACATCACACCTTTACAAATAACCAATGTACACATCTACCATGTACACATCACACCCTTCTAAATCACCCATGTACACATCACACCCTTCCAAATCACCCATGTACACATCACCCATGTACACATCACACCCTTCTAAATCACCCATGTACACATCACCCATTAACACATCACCCATGTACACATCACCCATGTACACATGATCCATGTACACATCACCCATGTACACATCACCCATGTACACATCACACCCTTCCAAATCACCCATGTACACATCACCCATGTACACATCACCCATGTACACATCACCCATGTACACATCATCCATGTACACATCACCCATGTACACATCACCCATGTACACATTACACCCTTCCAAATCACCCATGTACACATCACCCATGTACACATCACCCATGTACACATCACACCCTTCCAAATCACACCCTTCCACATCACCCATGTACACATCACCCATGTACACATCACACCTTTCCAAATAACCCATGTACACATCACCCATGTACACATCACGCCCTTCCAAATCACCCATGTAGACATCACCCATGTACACATCACCCATGTACACATCACCCATGTACACATCACACCCTTCCAAATCACCCATGTACACATCACCCATGTACACATCACCCATGTACACATCACACCCTTCCAAATCATCCATGTACACATCACCAATGTACACATCACCCATGTACACATCACACCCTTCCAAATCACACCCTACCACATCACCCATGTACACATCACCCATGTACACATCACCCATGTACACATCACACCCTTCTAAATCACCCATGTACACATCACACCCTTCCAAATCACCCATGTACACATCACCCATGTACACATCACCCATGAACACATCACCCATGTACACATCACACCCTTCCACATCACCCATGTACACATCACCCATGTACACATCACACCCTTCCAAATCACCCATGTACACATCACCCATGTACACATCACACCCTTCCAAATCACCCATGTACACATCACCCATGTACACATCACACCCTTCCAAATCACCCATGTACACATCACCCATGTACACATCACCCATGTACACATCACCCATGTACACATCATACCCTTCCAAATCACACCCTTCCACATCACCCATGTACACATCACCAATGTACACATCACACCCTTCCAAATCACCCATGTACACATCACCCATGTACACATCACACCCTTCCACATCACCCATGTACACATCACCCATGTACACATCACACCCTTCCAAATCACCCATGTACACATCACCCATGTACACATCACACCCTTCCAAATCACCCATGTACACATCACCCATGTACAGATCACCCATGTACACATCATACCCTTCCACATCACCCATCTACACATCATACCCTTCCACATCACCAATGTACACATCACCCATGTACACATCACACCCTTCCAAATCACACCCTTCCAAATCACCCATGTACACATCACCCATGTACACATCACACCCTTCCAAATCACCCATGTACACATCACCCATGTACACATCACACCCTTCCAAATCACACCCTTCCACATCACCCATGTACACATCACCCATGTACACATCACACCCTTCCAAATCACCCATGTACACATCTCCGATGTACACATCACACCCTTCCAAATCACCCATGTATACATCACCCATGTACACATCACCCATGTACACATCACACCCTTCCAAATCACACTCTTCCACATCACCCATGTACACATCACCCATGTACACATCACACCTTTACAAATAACCAATGTACACATCACCCATGTACACATCACGCCCTTCCAAATCACCCATGTACACATCACCCATGTACACATCACCCATGTACACATCACCCATGTACACATCACCCATGTACACATCACACCCTTCCAAATAACCCATGTACACATCACCCATGTACACATCACACCCTTCCAAATCACCCATGTACACATCACCCATGTACACATCACCCATGTACACATCACCCATGTACACATCACCCATGTACACATCACACCCTTCCAAATCACCCATGTACACATCACCCATGTACACATCACACCCTTCCAAATCACCCATCTACACATCACCCATGTACACATCACCCATGTACACATCACACCCTTCCAAATCACACCCTTCCACATCACCCATGTACACATCACCCAGGTACACATCATCCATGTACACATCACACCCTTCTAAATCACCCATGTACACATCACACACTTCCAAATCACCCATGTACACATCACCCATGTACACATCACCCATGTACACATCACCGATGAACACATCACCCATGTACACATCACACCCTTCCACATCACCCATGTACACATCACCCATGTACACATCACACCCTTCCACATCACCCATGTACACATCACCCATGTACACATCACACCCTTCCAAATCACCCATGTGCACATCACCCATTTACACATCACACCCTTCCAAATCACCCATGTACACATCACCCATGTACACATCACCCATGTACACATCACCCATGTACACATCATACCCTTCAAAATCACACCCTTCCACATCACCCATGTACACATCACCCATGTACACATCACACCCTTCCAAATCACCCATGTACACATCACCCATGTACACATCACACCTTTCCACATCACCCATGTACACATCACCCATGTACACATCACACCCTTCCAAATCACCCATGTACACATCACCCATGTACACATCACACCCTCCCAAATCACCCATGTACACATCACCCATCTACACATCACCCATGTACACATCACCCATGTACACATCATACCCTTCCACATCACCCATGTACACATCATACCCTTCCACATCACCCATGTACACATCACCCATGTACACATCACACCCTTCCAAATCACACCCTTCCACATCACCCATGTACACATCACACCCTTCCAAATCACCCATGTACACATCACCCATGTACACATCACACCCTTCCAAATCACCCATGTACACATCACCCATGTACACATCACACCCTTCTAAATCACACCCTTCCACATCACTCATGTACACATCACCCATGTACACATCACACCCTTCCAAATCACCCATGTACACATCACCCATGTACACATCACCCATGTACACATCACACCCTTCCAAATCACCCATGTACACATCACACCCTTCCAAATCACCCATGTACACATCACCCATGTACACATCACACCCTTCCACATCACCCATGTACACATCACCCATGTACACATCACACCCTTCCAAATCACCCATGTACACATCACCCATGTACACATCACACCCTTCCAAATCACCCATGTACACATCACCCATGTACACATCACCCATGTACACATCACCCATGTACACATCATTCCCTTCCACATCACCCATGTACACATCATACCCTTCCACATCACCCATGTACACATCACCCATGTACACATCACACCCTTCCAAATCACACCCTTCCAAATCACCCATGTACACATCACCCATGTACACATCACACCCTTCCAAATCACCCATGTACACATCACCCATGTACACATCACACCCTTCCAAATCACCCATGTACACATCACCCATGTACACATCACACCCTTCCAAATCACCCATGTACACATCACCCATGTACACATCACCCATGTACACATCACACCCTTCCAAATCACCCATGTACACATCACACCCTTCCAAATCACCCATGTACACATCACCCATGTACACATTACACCCTTCCAAATCACCCATGTACACATCACCCATGTACACATCACACCCTTCCAAATCACACCCTTCCACATCACCCATGTACACATCACACCCTTCCAAATCACCCTTGTAGACATCACCCATGTACACATCATCCATGTACACATCACACCCTTCCAAATCACCCATGTACACATCACACCCTTCCAAATCACCCATGTACACATCACCCATGTACACATTACACCCTTCCAAATCACCCATGTACACACCACCCATGTACACATTACACCCTTCCAAATCACACCCTTCCACATCACCCATGTACACATCACACCCTTCCAAATCACCAATGTACACATCACCCATGTACACATCACACCCTTCCAAATCACACCCTTCCACATCACCCATGTACACATCACTCATGTACACATCACCCATGTACACATCACACCCTTCCAAATCACCCATGTACACATCTACCATGTACACATCACACCCTTCTAAATCACCCATGTACACATCACACCCTTCCAAATCACCCATGTACACATCACCCATGTACACATCACCCATGTACACATCACACCCTTCCAAATCACCCATGAACACATCACCCATGTACACATCACACCCTTCCACATCACCCATGTACACATCACCCATGTACACATCACACCCTTCCACATCACCCATGTACACATCACCCATGTACACATCACACCCTTCCAAATCACCCATGTACACATCACCCATGTACACATCACACCCTTCCAAATCGCCCATGTACACATCACCCATGTACACATCACCCATGTACACATCACCCATGTACACATCATACCCTTCCAAATCACAGCCTTCCACATCACCCATGTACACATCACCCATGTACACATCACACCCTTCCACATCACCCATGTACACATCACCCATGTACACATCACACCCTTCCACATCACCCATGTACACATCACCCATGTACACATCACACCCTTCCAAATCACCCATGTACACATCACACCCTTCCAAATCACCCATGTACACATCACCCATGTACACATCACCCATGTACACATCATACCCTTCCACATCACCCATGTACACATCATACCCTTCCACATCACCAATGTACACATCACCCATGTACACATCACACCCTTCCAAATCACCCATGTACACATCACCCATGTACACATCACACCCTTCCAAATCACACCCTTCCACATCACCCATGTACACATCACCCATGTACACATCACACCCTTCCACATCACCCATGTACACATCACCCATGTACACATCACACCCTTCCAAATCACCCATGTACACATCACCCATTTACACATCACTCCCTTCCAAATCACCCATGTACAGATCACCCATGTACACATCACCCATGTACACATCACCCATGTACACATCATACCCTTCAAAATCACACCCTTCCACATCACCCATGTACACATCACCCATGTACACATCACACCCTTCCAAATCACCCATGTACACATCACCCATGTACACATCACACCTTTCCACATCACCCATGTACACATCACCCATGTACACATCACACCCTTCCAAATCACCCATGTACACATCACCCATGTACACATCACACCCTTCCAAATCACCCATGTACACATCACCCATGTACACATCACCCATGTACACATCACCCATGTACACATCATACCCTTCCACATCACCCATGTACACATCATACCCTTCCACATCACCCATGTACACATCACCCATGTACACATCACACCCTTCCAAATCACACCCTTCCACATCACCCATGTACACATCACCCATGTGCACATCACACCCTTCCAAATCACCCATCTACACATCACCCATGTACACATCACACCCTTCCAAATCACCCATGTACACATCACCCATGTACACATCACACCCTTCCAAATCACACCCTTCCACATCACTCATGTACACATCACCCATGTACACATCACACCCTTCCAAATCACCCATGTACACATCACCCATGTACACATCACCCATGTACACATCACACCCTTCCAAATCACCCATGTACACATCACACCCTTCCAAATCACCCATGTACACATCACCCATGTACACATCACACCCTTCCACATCACCCATGTACACATCACCCATGTACACATCACACCCTTCCAAATCACCCATGTACACATCACCCATGTACACATCACACCCTTCCAAATCACCCATGTACACATCACCCATGTACACATCACCCATGTACACATCACCCATGTACACATCATACCCTTCCACATCACCCATGTACACATCATACCCTTCCACATCACCCATGTACACATCACCCATGTACACATCACACCCTTCCAAATCACACCCTTCCAAATCACCCATGTACACATCACCCATGTACACATCACACCCTTCCAAATCACCCATGTACACATCACCCATGTACACATCACACCCTTCCAAATCACCCATGTACACATCACTCATGTACACATCACACCCTTCCAAAGCACACCCTTCCACATCACCCATGTACACATCACCCATGTACACATCACACCCTTCCAAATCACCCATGTACACATCACCCATGTACACATCACCCATGTACACATCACACCCTTCCAAATCACCCATGTACACATCACACCCTTCCAAATCACCCATGTACACATCACCCATGTACACATTACACCCTTCCAAATCACCCATGTACACATCACCCATGTACACATCACACCCTTCCAAATCACACCCTTCCACATCACCCATGTACACATCACACCCTTCCAAATCACCCTTGTAGACATCACCCATGTACACATCACCCATGTACACATCACACCCTTCCAAATCACCCATGTACACATCACACCCTTCCAAATCACCCATGTACACATCACCCATGTACACATTACACCCTTCCAAATCACCCATGTACACACCACCCATGTACACATTACACCCTTCCAAATCACACCCTTCCACATCACCCATGTACACATCACACCCTTCCAAATCACCAATGTACACATCACCCATGTACACATCACACCCTTCCAAATTACACCCTTCCACATCACCCATGTACACATCACTCATGTACACATCACCCATGTACACATCACACCCTTCCAAGTCACCCATGTACACATCTACCATGTACACATCACACCCTTCTAAATCACCCATGTACACATCACACCCTTCCAAATCACCCATGTACACATCACCCATGTACACATCACCCATGTACACATCACCCATGAACACATCACCCATGTACACATCACACCCTTCCACATCACCCATGTACACATCACCCATGTACACATCACACCCTTCCACATCACCCATGTACACATCACCCATGTACACATCACACCCTTCCAAATCACCCATGTACACATCACCCATGTACACATCACACCCTTCGAAATCACCCATGTACACATCACCCATGTACACATCACCCATGTACACATCACCCATGTACACATCATACCCTTCCAAATCAAACCCTTCCACATCACCCATGTACACATCACCCATGTACACATCACACCCTTCCACATCACCCATGTACACATCACCCATGTACACATCACACCCTTCCACATCACCCATGTACACATCACCCATGTACACATCACACCCTTCCAAATCACCCATGTACACATCACCCATGTACACATCACACCCTTCCAAATCACCCATGTACACATCACCCATGTACACATCACCCATGTACACATCATACCCTTCCACATCACCCATGTACACATCATACCCTTCCACATCACCAATGTACACATCACCCATGTACACATCACACCCTTCCAAATCACCCATGTACACATCACCCATGTACACATCACACCCTTCCAAATCACCCATGTACACATCACCCATGTACACATCACAACCTTCCAAATCACCCATGTACACATCACCCATGTACACATCACACCCTTCCACATCACACCCTTCCACATCAGCCATGTACACATCACCCATGTACACATCACACCCTTCCAAATCACCCATGTACACATCTCCCATGGACACATCACACCCTTCCAAATCACCCATGTATACATCACCCATGTACACATCACCCATGTACACATCACACCCTTCCAAATCACACTCTTCCACATCACCCATGTACACATCACCCATGTACACATCACACCTTTCCAAATAACCCATGTACACATCACCCATGTACACATCACGCCCTTCCAAATCACCCATGTACACATCACACCCTTCCAAATCACCCATGTACACATCACCCATGTACACATCACACCCTTCCACATCACCCATGTACACATCACCCATGTACACATCACACCCTTCCAAATCACCCATGTACACATCACCCATGTACACATCACACCCTTCCAAATCACCCATGTACACATCACCCATGTACACATCACCCATGTACACATCATACCCTTCCACATCACCCATGTACACATCATACCCTTCCACATCACCCATGTACACATCACCCATGTACACATCACACCCTTCCAAATCACACCCTTCCAAATCACCCATGTACACATCACCCATGTACACATCACACCCTTCCAAATCACCCATGTACACATCACCCATGTACACATCACACCCTTCCAAATCACCCATGTACACATCACCCATGTACACATCACACCCTTCCAAAGCACACCCTTCCACATCACCCATGTACACATCACCCATGTACACATCACACCCTTCCAAATCACCCATGTACACATCACCCATGTACACATCACCCATGTACACATCACACCCTTCCAAATCACCCATGTACACATCACACCCTTCCAAATCACCCATGTACACATCACCCATGTACACATTACACCCTTCCAAATCACCCATGTACACATCACCCATGTACACATCACACCCTTCCAAATCACACCCTTCCACATCACCCATGTACACATCACACCCTTCCAAATCACCCTTGTAGACATCACCCATGTACACATCACCCATGTACACATCACACCCTTCCAAATCACCCATGTACACATCACACCCTTCCAAATCACCCATGTACACATCACCCATGTACACATTACACCCTTCCAAATCACCCATGTACACACCACCCATGTACACATTACACCCTTCCAAATCACACCCTTCCACATCACCCATGTACACATCACACCCTTCCAAATCACCAATGTACACATCACCCATGTACACATCACACCCTTCCAAATCACACCCTTCCACATCACCCATGTACACATCACTCATGTACACATCACCCATGTACACATCACACCCTTCCAAATCACCCATGTACACATCTACCATGTACACATCACACCCTTCTAAATCACCCATGTACACATCACACCCTTCCAAATCACCCATGTACACATCACCCATGTACACATCACCCATGTACACATCACCCATGAACACATCACCCATGTACACATCACACCCTTCCACATCACCCATGTACACATCACCCATGTACACATCACACCCTTCCACATCACCCATGTACACATCACCCATGTACACATCACACCCTTCCAAATCACCCATGTACACATCACCCATGTACACATCACACCCTTCCAAATCACCCATGTACACATCACCCATGTACACATCACCCATGTACACATCACCCATGTACACATCATACCCTTCCAAATCAAACCCTTCCACATCACCCATGTACACATCACCCATGTACACATCACACCCTTCCACATCACCCATGTACACATCACCCATGTACACATCACACCCTTACACATCACCCATGTACACATCACCCATGTACACATCACACCCTTCCAAATCACCCATGTACACATCACCCATGTACACATCACACCCTTCCAAATCACCCATGTACACATCACCCATGTACACATCACCCATGTACACATCATACCCTTCCACATCACCCATGTACACATCATACCCTTCCACATCACCAACTTACACATCACCCATGTACACATCACACCCTTCCAAATCACCCATGTACACATCACCCATGTACACATCACACCCTTCCAAATCACCCATGTACACATCACCCATGTACACATCACAACCTTCCAAATCACCCATGTACACATCACCCATGTACACATCACACCCTTCCACATCACACCCTTCCACATCACCCATGTACACATCACCCATGTACACATCACACCCTTCCAAATCACCCATGTACACATCTCCCATGGACACATCACACCCTTCCAAATCACCCATGTATACATCACCCATGTACACATCACCCATGTACACATCACACCCTTCCAAATCACACTCTTCCACATCACCCATGTACACATCACCCATGTACACATCACACCTTTCCAAATAACCCATGTACACATCACCCATGTACACATCACGCCCTTCCAAATCACCCATGTACACATCACCCATGTACACATCACCCATGTACACATCACACCCTTCCAAATCACCAATGTACACATCACCCATGTACACATCACCCATGTACACATCACCCATGTACACATCACCCATGTACACATCACACCCTTCCAAATCACCCATGTACACATCACCCATGTACACATCACACCCTTCCAAATCACCCATGTACACATCACCCATGTACACATCACCCATGTACACATCACACCCTTCCAAATCACACCCTTCCACATCACCCATGTACACATCACCCAGGTACACATCATCCATGTACACATCACACCCTTCTAAATCACCCATGTACACATCACACCCTTCTAAATCACCCATGTACACATCACCCATGTACACATCACCCATGTACACATCACCCATGAACACATCACCCATGTACACATCACACCCTTCCAAATCACCCATGTACACATTACCCATGTACACATCACACCCTTCCACATCACCCATGTACACATCACCCATGTACACATCACACCCTTCCAAATCACCCATGTACACATCACCCATGTACACATCACATCCTTCCAAATCACCCATGTACACATCACCCATGTACACATCACCCATGTACACATCACCCATGTACACATCATACCCTTCAAAATCACACCCTTCCACATCACCCATGTACACATCACCCATGTACACATCACACCCTTGCAAATCACCCATGTACACATCACCCATGTACACATCACACCCTTCCACATCACCCATGTACACATCACCCATGTACACATCACACCCTTCCAAATCACCCATGTACACATCACCCATGTACACATCACACCCTTCCAAATCACCCATGTACACATCACCCATGTACACATCACCCATGTACACATCACCCATGTACACATCATACCCTTCCACATCACCCATGTACACATCACACCCTTCCACATCACCCATGTACACATCACCCATGTACACATCACACCCTTCCAAATCACACCCTTCCACATCACCCATGTACACATCACCCATGTACACATCACACCCTTCCAAATCACACATGTACACATCACCCATGTACACATCACACCCTTCCAAATCACCCATGTACACATCACCCATGTACACATCACCCATGTACACATCACACCCTTCCAAATCAAACCCTTCCACATCACCCATGTACACATCACCCAGGTACACATCATCCATGTACACATCACACCCTTCTAAATCACCCATGTACACATCACACCCTTCTAAATCACCCATGTACACACCACCCATGTACACATCACCCATGTACACATCACCCATGAACACATCACCCATGTACACATCACACCCTTCCAAATCACCCATGTACACATCACCCATGTACACATCACACCCTTCCACATCACCCATGTACACATCACCCATGTACACATCACACCCTTCCAAATCACCCATGTACACATCACCCATGTACACATCACACCCTTCCAAATCACCCATGTACACATCACCCATGTACACATCACCCATGTACACATCACCCATGTACACATCATACCCTTGAAAATCACACCCTTCCACATCACCCATGTACACATCACCCATGTACACATCACACCCTTGCAAATCACCCATGTACACATCACCCATGTACACATCACACCCTTCCACATCACCCATGTACACATCACCCATGTACACATCACACCCTTCCAAATCACCCATGTACACATCACCCATGTACACATCACACCCTTCCAAATCACCCATGTACACATCACCCATGTACACATCACCCATGTACACATCACCCATGTACACATCATACCCTTCCACATCACCCATGTACACATCACACCCTTCCACATCACCCATGTACACATCACCCATGTACACATCACACCCTTCCAAATCACACCCTTCCACATCACCCATGTACACATCACCCATGTACACATCACACCCTTCCAAATCACCCATGTACACATCACCCATGAACACATCACACCCTTCCAAATCACACCCTTCCAAATCACCCATGTACACATC
The DNA here is from genome assembly GCF_023055435.1 of Haliotis rufescens. NCBI lineage: Eukaryota > Metazoa > Mollusca > Gastropoda > Lepetellida > Haliotidae > Haliotis > Haliotis rufescens. Next base: position 742,202 of record NW_025963795.1, read on the forward strand.
ACCCATGTACACATCACCCATGTACACATCACACCCTTCCAAATCACCCATGTACACATCACCCATGTACACATCACACCCTTCCAAATCACACCCTTCCAAATCACCCATGTACACATCACCCATGTACACATCACACCCTTCCAAATCACCCATGTACACATCACCCATGTACACATCACACCCTTCTAAATCACCCATGTACACATCACCCATGTACACATCACCCATGTACACATCACCCATGTACACATCACCCATATACACATTACACCCTTCCAAATCATCCATGTACACATCACCCATGTACACATCACCCATGTAAACATCACCCGTGTACACATCATCCATGTACACATCACCCATGTACACATCACCCATGTACACATCACACCCTCCCAAATCACACCCTTCCACATCACCCATGTACACATCACACCCTTCAAAATCACCCATGTACACATCATCCATGTACACATCACACCCTTCCAAATCACACCCTTCTACATCACCCATGTACACATCACCCACGTACACATCACCCATGTACACAACACCCATGTACACATCACACCCTTCCAAATCACACCCTTCCACATCACCCATGTACACATCACCCATGTACACATCACCCATGTACACATGACCCATGTGCACATCATCCATGTACACATCACCCATGTACACATCACCCATGTACACATTACACCTTTCCAAATCACCCATGTACACATCACCCATGTACACATCACACCCTTCCAAATCACACCCTTCCACATCACCCATGTACACATCAAACCCTTCCAAATCACCCATGTACACATCACCCATGTACACATCACACCCTTCCACATCACCCATGTACACATCACACATGTACACATCACACCCTTCCAAATCACCCATGTACACATCACCCATGTACACATCACACCCTTCCAAAACATCCATGTACACATCACCCATGTACACATCACCCATGTACACATCACCCATGTACACATCATACCCTTCCAAATCACACCCTTCCACATCACGCATGTACACATCACCCATGTACACATCACACCCTTCCAAATCACCCATGTACACATCACCCATGTACACATCACACCCTTCCACATCACCAATGTACACATCACCCATGTACACATCACACCCTTCCAAATCACCCATGTACACATCACCCATGTACACATCACACCCTTCCAAATCACCCATGTACACATCATCCATGTACACATCACCCATGTACACATCATACCCTTCCACATCACCCATGTACACATCATACCCTTCCAAATCACCCATGTACACATAACCCATGTACACATCACACCCTTCCAAATCACACCCTTCCACATCACCCATGTACACATCACCCATGTACACATCACACCCTTCCTAATCACCCATGTACACATCACCCATGTACACATCACACCCTTCCAAATCACCCATGTACACATCACCCATGTACACATCACACCCTTCCAAATCACACCCTTCCACATCACCCATGTACAGATCACCCATGTACACATCACACCCTTCCAAATCACACATGTACACATCTCCCATGTACACATCACGCCCTTCCAAATCACCCATGTACACATCACCCATGTACACATCACACCTTTCCAAATCACCCATGTACACATCACCCATGTACACATCACACCCTTCCAAATCACCCATGTACACATCACCCATGTACACATCACCCATGTACACATCACACCCTTCCAAATTACACCCTTCCACATCACCCATGTACACATCACCCATGTACACATCACACCCTTCCAAATCACCCATGTATACATCACCCATGTACACATCACACCCTTCCAAATCACCCATGTACACATCACCAATGTACACATCACCCATGTACACATCACACCCTTCCAAATCACACCCTTCCACATCACCCATGTACACATCACACCCTTCCAAATCACCCATGTACACATCACCCATGTACACATCACACCCTTCCAAATCACACCCTTCCACATCACCCATGTACAAATCACCCATGTACACATCACACCCTTCCAAATCACACCCTTCCACATCACCCCTGTACACATCACCCATGTACACATCACACCCTTCCAAATCACCCATGTACACATCTCCCATGTACACATCACACCCTTCCAAATCACCCATGTACACATCACCCATGTACACATCACCCATGTACACATCACACCCTTCCAAATCACCCATGTACACATCACACCCTTCCAAATCACCCATGTACACATCACCCATGTACACATTACACCCTTCCAAATCACCCATGTACACATCACCCATGTACAAATCACACCCTTCCAAATCACACCCTTCCACATCACCCATGTACACATCACACCCTTCCAAATCACCCATGTACACATCACCCATGTACACATCACCCATGTACACATCACACCCTTCCAAATCACACCCTGACACATCACCCATGTACACATCACCCATGTACACATCACACCCTTCCAAATCACCCATGTACACATCACCCATGTACACATCACACCTTTCCAAATCACCCATGTACACATCACCCATGTACACATCACACCCTTCCAAATCACCCATGTACACATCACCCATGTACACATCACCCATGTACACATCACACCCTTCCAAATTACACCCTTCCACATCACCCATGTACACATCACCCATGTACACATCACACCCTTCCAAATCACCCATGTATACATCACCCATGTACACATCACACCCTTCCAAATCACCCATGTACACATCATACCCTTCCACATCACCCATGTACACATCACACCCTTCCAAATAACACCCTTCCACATCACCCATGTACACATCACACCCTTCTAAATCACCCATGTACACATCACCCATGTACACATCACCCATGTACACATGACACCCTTCCAAATCAGCCATGTACACATCACCCATGTACACATCACACCCTTCCACATCACCCGTGTACACATCACACCCTTCCACATCACCCATGTACACATCACACCCTTCCACATCACCCATGTACACATCACCCATGTACACATCACACCCTTCCAAATCACCCATGTTCACATCACCAATGTACACATCACCCATGTACACATTACACCCTTCCAAATCACCCATGTACACATCACCCATGTACACATCACACCCTTCCAAATCACACCCTTCCACATCACCCATGTACACATCACACCCTTCCAAATCACCCATGTACACATCACCCATGTACACATCACACCCTTCCAAATCACACCCTTCCAAATCACCCATGTACACATCACGCATGTACACATCACCCATGTACACATCACACCCTTCCAAATCACCCATGTACACATCACCCATGTACACATCACACCCTTCCACATCACCCATGTACACATCACCCATGTACACATCACACCCTTCCAAATCACCCATGTACACATCACCCATGTACACATCACACCCTTCCAAATCACCCATGTACACATCACCCATGTACACATCACCCATGTACACATCACCCATGTACACATCATACCCTTCAAAATCACACCCTTCCACATCACCCATGTACACATCACCCATGTACACATCACACCCTTGCAAATCACCCATGTACACATCACCCATGTACACATCACACCCTTCCACATCACCCATGTACACATCACCCATGTACACATCACACCCTTCCAAATCACCCATGTACACATCACCCATGTACACATCACACCCTTCCAAATCACCCATGTACACATCACCCATGTACACATCACCCATGTACACATCACCCATGTACACATCATACCCTTCCACATCACCCATGTACACATCACACCCTTCCACATCACCCATGTACACATCACCCATGTACACATCACACCCTTCCAAATCACACCCTTCCACATCACCCATGTACACATCACCCATGTACACATCACACCCTTCCAAATCACCCATGTACACATCACCCATGTACACATCACACCCTTCCAAATCACCCATGTACACATCACCCATGAACACATCACACCCTTCCAAATCACACCCTTCCAAATCACCCATGTACACATCACCCATGTACACATCACCCATGTACACATCACACCCTTCCAAATCACCCATGTACACATCACCCATGTACACATCACACCCTTCCAAATCACACCCTTCCAAATCACCCATGTACACATCACCCATGTACACATCACCCATGTACACATCACACCCTTCCAAATCACCCATGTACACATCACCCATGTACACATCACACCCTTCTAAATCACCCATGTACACATCACCCATGTACACATCACCCATGTACACATCACCCATGTACACATCACCCATGTACACATTACACCCTTCCAAATCATCCATGTACACATCACCCATGTACACATCACCCATGTAAACATCACCCGTGTACACATCATCCATGTACACATCACCCATGTACACATCACCCATGTACACATTACACCCTTCCAAATCACCCATGTACACATCATCCATGTACACATCACACCCTTCCAAATCACACCCTTCCACATCACCCATGTACACATCACACCCTTCCAAATCACCCATGTACACATCATCCATGTACACATCACACCCTTCCAAATCACACCCTTCCACATCACCCATGTACACATCACCCATGTACACATCACCCATGTACACAACACCCATGTACACATCACACCCTTCCAAATCACACCCTTCCACATCACCCATGTACACATCACCCATGTACACATCACCCATGTACACATGACCCATGTGCACATCATCCATGTACACATCACCCATGTACACATCACCCATGTACACATTACACCTTTCCAAATCACCCATGTACACATCACCCATGTACACATCACACCCTTCCAAATCACACCCTTCCACATCACCCATGTACACATCAAACCCTTCCAAATCACCCATGTACACATCACCCATGTACACATCACACCCTTCCCCATCACCCATGTACACATCACACATGTACACATCACACCCTTCCAAATCACCCATGTACACATCACCCATGTACACATCACACCCTTCCAAAACATCCATGTACACATCACCCATGTACACATCACCCATGTACACATCACCCATGTACACATCATACCCTTCCAAATCACACCCTTCCACATCACCCATGTACACATCACCCATGTACACATCACACCCTTCCAAATCACCCATGTACACATCACCCATGTACACATCACACCCTTCCACATCACCAATGTACACATCACCCATGTACACATCACACCCTTCCAAATCACCCATGTACACATCACCCATGTACACATCACACCCTTCCAAATCACCCATGTACACATCATCCATGTACACATCACCCATGTACACATCATACCCTTCCACATCACCCATGTACACAACATACCCTTCCACATCACCCATGTACACATCACCCATGTACACATCACACCCTTCCAAATCACACCCTTCCACATCACCCATGTACACATCACCCATGTACACATCACACCCTTCCAAATCACCCATGTACACATCACCCATGTACACATCACACCCTTCCAAATCACACCCTTCCACATCACCCATGTACACATCACCCATGTACACATCACACCCTTCCAAATCACACATGTACACATCTCCCATGTACACATCACACCCTTCCAAATCACCCATGTACACATCACCCATGTACACATCACACCTTTCCAAATCACCCATGTACACATCAACCATGTACACATCACACCCTTCCAAATCACCCATGTACACATCACCCATGTACACATCACCCATGTACACATCACACCCTTCCAAATTACACCCTTCCACATCACCCATGTACACATCACCCATGTACACATCACACCCTTCCAAATCACCCATGTATACATCACCCATGTACACATCACACCCTTCCAAATCACCCATGTACACATCACCAATGTACACATCACCCATGTACACATCACACCCTTCCAAATCACACCCTTCCACATCACCCATGTACACATCACACCCTTCCAAATCACCCATGTACACATCACCCATGTACACATCACACCCTTCCAAATCACACCCTTCCACATCACCCATGTACACATCACACCCTTCCAAATCACACCCTTCCACATCACCCCTGTACACATCACCCATGTACACATCACACCCTTCCAAATCACCCATGTACACATCTCCCATGTACACATCACACCCTTCCAAATCCCCCATGTACACATCACCCATGTACACATCACCCATGTACACATCACACCCTTCCAAATCACCCATGTACACATCACACCCTTCCAAATCACCCATGTACACATCACCCATGTACACATTACACCCTTCCAAATCACCCATGTACACATCACCCATGTACACATCACACCCTTCCAAATCACACCCTTCCACATCACCCATGTACACATCACACCCTTCCAAATCACCCATGTACACATCACCCATGTACACATCACCCATGTACACATCACACCCTTCCAAATCACACCCTGACACATCACCCATGTACACATCACCCATGTACACATCACACCCTTCCAAATCACCCATGTACACATCACCCATGTACACATCACACCTTTCCAAATCACCCATGTACACATCACCCATGTACACATCACACCCTTCCAAATCACCCATGTACACATCACCCATGTACACATCACCCATGTACACATCACACCCTTCCAAATTACACCCTTCCACATCACCCATGTACACATCACACCCTTCCAAATCACCCATGTATACATCACCCATGTACACATCACACCCTTCCAAATCACCCATGTACACATCACCAATGTACACATCACCCATGTACACATCACACCCTTCCAAATAACACCCTTCCACATCACCCATGTACACATCACACCCTTCTAAATCACCCATGTACACATCACCCATGTACACATCACCCATGTACACATGACACCCTTCCAAATCAGCCATGTACACATCACCCATGTACACATCACACCCTTCCACATCACCCGTGTACACATCACACCCTTCCACATCACCCATGTACACATCACACCCTTCCACATCACCCATGTACACATCACCCATGTACACATCACACCCTTCCAAATCACCCATGTTCACATCACCAATGTACACATCACCCATGTACACATTACACCCTTCCAAATCACCCATGTACACATCACCCATGTACACATCACACCCTTCCAAATCACACCCTTCCACATCACCCATGTACACATCACACCCTTCCAAATGACCCATGTACACATCACCCATGTACACATCACACCCTTCCAAATCACACCCTTCCAAATCACCCATGTACACATCACCCATGTACACATCACACCCTTCTAAATCACCCATGTAAACATCACCCATGTACACATCACCCATGTACACATCACCCATGTACACATCACCCATGTACACATTGCACCCTTCCAAATCACCCATGTACACATCACCCATGTAAACATCACCCGTGTACACATCATCCATGTACACATCACCCATGTACACATCACCCATGTACACATTACACCCTTCCAAATCACCCATGTACACATCACCCATGTACACATCACACCCTTCCAAATCACACCCTTCCACATCACCCATGTACACATCACACCCTTCCAAATCACCCATGTACACATCATCCATGTACAAATCACACCCTTCCAAATCACACCCTTCCACATCACCCATGTACACATCACCCATGTAGACATCACCCATGTACACATCACCCATGTACACATCACACCCTTCCAAATCACACCCTTCCACATCACCCATGTACACATCACCCATGTACACATCACCCATGTACACATCATCCATGTACACATCACCCATGTACACATCACCCATGTACACATTACACCCTTCCAAATCACCCATGTACACATCACCCATGTACACATCACACCCTTCCAAATCACACCCTTCCACATCACCCATGTAAACATCACACCCTTCCAAATCACCCATGTACACATCATCCATGTACACATCACACCCTTCCAAATCACACCCTTCCACATCACCCATGTACACATCACCCATGTACACATCACCCATGTACACATCACACCCTTCCACATCACACCCTTCCAAATCACACCCTTCCACATCACCCATGTACACATCACCCATGTACACATCACCTATGTACACATCACCCATGTACACAACACCCATGTACACATCACCCATGTACACATCACCCATGTACACATCACCCATGTACACATCACACCCTTCCAAATCACACCCTTCCACATCACCCATGTACACATCACCCATGTACACATCACCCATGTACACAACACCCATGTACACATCACCCATGTACACATCACCCATGTACACATCACCCATGTACACATCACACCCTTCCACATCACCCATGTACACATCACACCCTTCCACATCACACCCTTCCACATCACCCATGTACACACATTTCTACTGAGAAGTCTTAGTAGTTTACTTACAAAAGTAAATGTGTTTTTATTGCAACAAACAACTTCCAACTGTGATGAAAGATGGTGGCCTGTGTCAAGGATGACTCGGTGTTATCAAGATTAACATTTCACAAAAAACTGAAATGAATAAATGAATAACACATGAACACATTTCCATCTGTGTTTTTAAAGGCAGGGAATAGAAACTACATCAACATATTAATGAAGTAGTTAGAGGAAAATGACGGATAGTGAATCAGAACATGACCTTGAGGAGATTTAGAACTGTAAATCACGCAAAGGACACATGCTCATGATATAGTCGGAATCATGCATTGGAGATATGTCTTGATTATACAAAGGGCTTTTGTGTGTGAATTACAATGATGATGAATGTAATTAAAATAATGAGTGTGACATACATTTGCAGGTATAGAAAATGTATATTTTCCCAAGATTATGTGTAGGAATATAATCATAGAAACCAACCTATTGCCTAAATAACCTACAATATTGACCCATGAAAGCTGACATAGTCTTTCTGATGATCACATACATTCCTGTGACACCTGGCGTCACTGTTGGTGATCACGTAGTAAATATATATGCATACCTAAACAAAATCGCCCACAGTAACCTTGATCAACAAAAGACAGATGTCCTGACAGCCCCTTCCCCTTGCAGTAAATTGCATCTCTTCGTGGCCCCAACAGACTACACCACGTTGTGACCTCAACCCAGGGCTTCGACGTGCACCCCTTTATACGGACTGAAAATAGTTATATCAAATGCTGCAGTCGTCTTCCCCTTACTGTAATGTCTGCAACGACAGTGTTCTTGTACATAATTCAATCGAAATACTCAATCCTTTGAGCGAAGTCGTCAGTGTTGTTGGTGACTAAGATACCACACATGTAATATGGCTGTGTCTACATTCTCCTGACAGACAAAGTTGTACTGAGGGTCTGGGTGTCTCACGTTCTACAGTGTCAGTCCCAGGTGTTCTGTGAAAGTCGATGTCACCCTGTCAGTTGAGTTTCTGAAAACAAGGCTCGGGGATCTGGAAACTTTATTATGAAGGTGTCTGAATGCTATGCAAATGTGAATGGTTGGAACATTCGGCAATGTGAATTACATTGAAGAGTTGTGGATTGATATGTTAAAAATCTTTGAGAAATGTGTATTTGGGACGCCACTATCGCGTCTTTCTTTTGTGGATGACTACAAGCTAAGGCATGTTTAACCGGGCAAATCAACAACTACTTTGAAACATGTTATGTACTCTGTGGTATACATACAGTTAAAAACTTTTAAACGCCCTTTCACCGCCAACATGAAGACTGCATAAAGCTTTGAATGTGTTTGACAGGAGTTCTGGAAATACAATTCACCACCTTCTCTGTACCTATTGTCACGGTATCCCAATTGCGTGGATCGATGCTCATGATGTCAATCACTGGATTGTCTGGTCCAGACTCGATTATTTACAGACCGCCGTCATACAGATGTAATATTACTGAGTGCGGCGTTAAACAACATTGTGATGCCGAAAACTAAATCCGTTTTCAGTCAGAGAATAAATCAACCAAACACATCTTTCCAACTTGTAGTGACTTACAATTACCGAAGAAGTACTGTACTAACCTTAAATATGTAAATATGTAAATAGAAACATCTGTTGACTGATAACTTCCATTTAATGAAGTAATTATGTATAGCGTCAGTGAACTTCAGTACGGAATCAGGACTGTCGCCTAAAAGCTCAGTGTCGTCAGTATAAAGCAGAAGCATTCACGTAACGTAAACACATGTCATCTTTCGTGTAGGAATGTTTTATGATCATTTAGATAAATTGGGATAAGTGAAAAGGATAAATTATTAACCATTAACCATGACACACGATTTTATATTTGAATAGATATTTTTCATTTAGTGTATTAGCGTACTAATAAGAACGATATTATCGATGGATGTTGTCTAAAGCCTGCTTGCGATGGGTTAAGAACATTGTTACATTCCATGTATTTATCTGGTCATATAATATTCTTGTAAAATGATTCCAAAGCATCTCAGAGCTGTGTTGTGTCTATGTGGGTTTTATAAGTAAGTGTAATTTTTCAACTTTGATGTCCTTATAGAGAATAACGGTATTATAAAAATCGTGAAGACCGTTTCCCTTGTCAGTAACTTGATTATCAGCTTGATCACTGAGGTTTTCTTATGGTGGTACCTGTGCTCACTAATGGTATAACTTATTTTTGTCACTAAATATGTATGAACATTGAGCTGGAAGGTATGTTGGTGTAAGACGTTTACCACTTTACTGAGATGACGCTGTCAAACCACAAATCCCAATCAGAACAAATCTAGGACTCGAACCCTCGATCATGGTATCCTGCCACGTATTAGGCTACTCGACTTAACCTACCAACGTTATAGTTGTAAATAGTGTAAAGTAGTTGGATTGAATATCTCAAAAGTTTACCATGTTTTGTTTTCACAAAATGTGTTTTACATGTCAGGATTTCTGCGTCTTACTTTTTCCATTCCAAGCAGATATTCCGATTCACATACATGAAGAAAAAGACCACCAAGAAGGTCCATGGGATTGCCCACCTCTTGCCTTGATGGCCAGTATCCGGAAATTTCCCAAACCTATTATCAATGTGTAAGTTCATCATTTCACGTAACGTTTTCTTAGTAAAGTTAACAGAGGATACTTCATTTTTGACAAATTGTCCTGAAGCTTTGAAGATTGGTAACTATGATAACTATGTCTATGGTCACAAAGTTTATTTACAAAGTTTATCGTGTGGAATAGTGGTGTACAATGTTGAAAAATCAAATGTATTGACGGAATTCAACTTATTTCCGTTCTGAGGTTACACAAATTTAAGCAGACGTTTCGAGTCTTTGAGGTTCCACATGGTAATAATTCCACTTGTCTCGAAAACTTTATGTGACTACAAAGAAAGTCCTTCCTTGAATACATTAAGGATTTTGGGTTAACCTTTGTGACGGAAATTTGGCTGCGATAATATGGTCTGAGAGCTAGGAAGCCTTAGGAGGTTCTTACCAAACGTCATCAAGTCAACGTCGAGCGTTGGCTCGTGCACATCTGGGTTGGACTCGATCTGAGTGGCAATGAGTGCTGGAATTCCCTTTATGGAGCTTATTGATAACACAGTTCTTCCGGCGAAGTCAAACTCGGGCAGGACACCACTTCCTGTATAGTTCCATGAAAGACACCCTCACAACATACCATTTGAAGGACACGTGTTCTCCGCACCGCTCAAGTCGGTGCGTCAAGTTGGCCAAAGGAGAATATCGAAGCTACTTTGCCGGAGGGTTTGCTCCAGTCGGCTCTACCGTTGCTGTCGAACCCCGCAGAAACACAAATAAACCATACCCGAATGTCAGTGACCTAGTTCTGATATGATTACCAGTGTCGCGGATGGTTGGTTGGTTGGTTTGTTGTTTAACGCCTCACTCAGCAATATTCCAACTATAGGACGGCGGTTTGTAAATAGTCGACTCTGGACCAGACAATCCAGTGATTAATACCATGAGCATCTACCCACGCAATTGGGATCGATGACATGCATCAACCACGTCAGCGAGCCTGACCACCCGATCCCGTTAGTCGCCTTTTCCGGCAAGCATGGGTTGCTGAAACTATTCTACCCCTGATCTTCTCGGGTCTTGGGGAAAGATAGCCCACCTGTCAGAAGTTCTCATGGCACTTGAGAACCTCTGTCAGGTTCATGCTAAGTCCAAAGAAAATACTCAATCAGAACCCAACACAACAAGCCATCCTGTTCTCCCAGACCAGTTTGTCTCCCAGAGCAATCCCTTTAATATTCAAGGATACAATCGTGCTTCATGTTATTTTAAAGCAGCAGTCAATATAGGCCCTATTCAGCCACCCCAGTAAAAAGATCGCTGTCCACATAGTCGTGCGACAAGCTGGTAGTGCTCCAGGAGATGTTTGACAACCTCGAAGACAACACCCCATGGACCTGCAGTCTCTTGGCAGAATTCACTTCTGTCCGGACCGCCCTCACTGAGACACGTACTCCGACTTTACCTCGACACAGAGACCAAATGGTTGACACTGATGGTGCTATGAAGCATCACGGCATAATCACCACACGAAGGCGGACAACCTGAGTCGCATCAAACATTTTGAGAGGTCATGCGTCACTGTATGACTTTTGCTGGTAAAATTATCCATCTTCCTAGTTTCCCCTACCCTGAAAATCTGGTCCCTTGAAATCAGTGGTGTGAGTACATCTGTGGATATAGTGAGACTTTGCTACCCCAAGTGGTATCGCTTTTTAATTGTTTGGCTCATGGGCGAAGTATGTAGAATGTGTTTTGTGTGCCTACTATATGGCTTTACAGCATACAAATACCCTGTATAGATGACCCACTTCGCCGTGCTTTGAAACGTCTGCGACTGCATGCACGGGGCATTGTGGACAAACTTAAGCAGTCAAGCGACAGTGAACGACACAGCTAGGACATCGAGTAGCACAGAACAACCGACCCTATTGGGGGTTTATTGACGACTGTCAAGGTGACCTAAAGTAGAAATGGCGTCCGACGGAGAAAAGTTTTAAAATGTACAAACTGCTGACGTAAAGAAATAGGAAGCACCTCATAAGCCTCAGGTAGGTACACTGCATTTTGTAACATTAGTTAGTTAATTAGATAAACGATTGCATGTTTCAACATTGCAGTAGTTATGGTATATATTGACGACATTCACTGTACTGACACTAAAATTACACTTTCATTTCACAGTTATAGGCATTCACAGTACTTTGGTGAAAACTGAGTATTTGATAGTTGGATCATACATGTTTAACAAAGGAAATTTAAAACTGCATGGTCATCTCGTTCTTCATTTTCAAAAAGGGGTATGCGTTGATGTTAATTAGCGAAAGTGTCCAAACAATAAATCTTGGGAAGTCAGTGATTGTTGTATAACGCCACACGCAGAAATAATTTCAACTATTTGACGGGGGTCTGTAAATAATCGAGTCTGGACCAGATAGTCCAGTGATCTACCTCAATAGCATCAATCTACGGTACTGGGGTACGATGGTATGCATCAACCAAATCAGCGAGCCTGACCACTCACTAGTCGCCTCCCATGGCAATCATGGGATATATATATATAACACCTTATAACTATATAACTATAAGCGTATTAAAGAACTAAAGTTTGCTCAACCCCGCTGTGTAGTAAAGTATACTTTTGCCCTGAACTATTATAGTTAAGGCGCAAGGACGCTTGGCCTTATGATTGTTTAGGACAAAATTAAACTTTATTTCACTACACACTGCTGTGGCACGGACACAGTGATGGAAATTGGTTGATGCATGTCATCGTATCCCAATTGCATAGAACGATGCTCATAAACCACTGGATTGTCTGGTACAGACTCCATTATTTACAGCCCGCCGTCATATATCTCGAATATTGCTGAGTGAGTCGTTATACAACAAACAACCAAGCACACTATCAGCTAACACCTGTGGTCGTCACCACAGTCAAGTCAAGTGTGTTAAGGTAAAAACCAATCCCGACAGCTCGTTGTTGAGATGCATTTGAATCATTAGCATGAGATGACGTAACTTAACGTTGGATTACTTCTTCCGTCTTCTTTGCGTGCTTCACACACAAATCTACTCAATTGTAGTTCAATTTGTTTGCACTGAGAAACGCGCCTCGTGGTTGGAGTCAGCATTTCAACCATTAACACCTTAGTGTGAACCTGATACTGTACGCTTGTGTTCAGCCAGTGGCCATAGTTGAAGCAAAAGTGTTTTGTCTCCTGTTTAATATGAAAATATGAAAACAAGAGCTGGTATCAATATTACTTGACATAATTTCGATGAATCAATGTTGAAAGGTGCACAGACATTCAAAATAGTTTATACATCTGCAGATTGTGATGAAAAGGAAACACCTGAAGACATGTTGATGTTTGGCTTTGTCCTGGTAAGGTTTGGTGAGTATACCTACTGTTTCGTAATGGTTTGTTTTCACAGTGAGTGAGTTGTGTTTCCTTCTAAAGACTGAAATACATTATTGAACATATACACATGTTCATATAGCAGAGATTTGTTGTGAATATGGATAGGGTTTTTTACGCTTTTATTAAAAAATCATATTGACACAGCGTGTAAAATCATATAAAATATGAATTTACTGTTACTGTAGCTTGGTCACTACAATAGTACAATTTTAAGACTGCAGGTTTTGTTGAAATGCCAATCTGTTTTGTAAAGAGAATGTTGGTGTCCTGATTACAAAGCTTGTTTTAACAAATTTATATCATTCTTCATTGAAAGGTATTAAGTACATGCGGTTGTTTACGCTGTATTTCTTCCTGCAGTATTCAGTGTGGGTGGTGACGGTCAATGTCCATTCGGCAAGTACGGAGAAGCTTGCGGCCTCAGCTGTCCCCAGCACTGCGCCAGACTTGCAGACAATGATGTCCCCCTCTGTGATAAACAGAGTGGGAGTTGTTCCTTAGGGTGTTTCGCTGGCTGGTATGGAGATCAGTGCAACTCGGACTGTAGCACATACTGTGTAAACAGGACATGCAATCAAGAAAATGCACACTGCACTTTAGATTGTACGGAAAAAAGAGCGGGGGATTTTTGTGAGATTCTGAAAGGTATGAAGATATTATAGATTGGAAACAAAGTTCTAAACATAGATAGATAGTTTCCAGTAACAGGGGAAATGACAAAATATATGAAAACGTTCGTTACCTACAGAAACTATTATATATTTACCTGAAATGTTTGATGATACAGTACCATAATTTGTTTTCATTAAGTTAATTCTCCTCTGCTGTCATTACGTGCAAACATTAAACAATGACAGTTATAATTTCATGATGAACATTTCTCAAAACATTTCTATGATAAAAGGAGCATTTTACAACCCTTGCTGGTTGTTCTTTATATTCAAATTCAAATACCCCTATAATACGCGGTCAGAATGTGTAGGTGATCAAAAGCCGGAAGCATAAGCCATATATATCATCTAAAGTAAAGAATAACTTCAATGAAAAATTACTGGTGTCTTGGTGGGCTTCTGTGGACGGTCTAGAAAATATTAATATTCTTGCCATTGGCATTCTTTCACAAACTGTCTTGTTAAATGATACATACACGTAGGGAAGGTAACGGTTGTCTACCAATCATGGTCTACAAACGGCATCAGATTAAATAACGATTTTAGTTACGAAAAGGGACACTTTCTCTCATTTCTGCAATTCACAGAGAAATACAACATTAAAATTAAAATCTTAATTATCTAAGTGTGATCCAGTCTATTAAGCAATACTGTCGGAGACAGGGCATTCAGTGGTTAAAGAAACTTAGTTCACAATTTTACAATTTAATTTATTTCAATTGTTAAGAAACCAGGAAAGGTTCTCAATATTTCTGTAAGATACTTATGGACAAACAAATTACCAAGAATCAATACTTTCAAAAATGATAATTTCCTCTTAGAAGTGAAATGTATATATCTGTGGTTTCAAAACCAAATATTACATCATATTCTACCGACAAATTCTCAACTCTATAAAATGGGATGCATGGTCAGTGACTTGTGTAGCTATTGCTCAAATGATAAAGAAACGGTTTTACACCTATTTTGTGAATGCCAAAAGGTACGTCACATCTGGTCCAATATTGAAAACTGGCTTCTAAATAAAGGGAAAAAAAACATTCATCTTTCAAAAGAAAATGTTTAACTCAGGTATACCTCACAAAACAATAATCCTGTAAACACCATAATCCTGGTGCTGAAAACCCCCTCATATTTGACAAAATAATTGAACACAAAATACCAACTTTTCAGAATATTCAATGGGAGCTTACTCCATACTACTTATTAACAAAGTATTTTGCAAATGTAAATTATGATATGGGATATTTCAACAGGTACTGGTCAAGCTGTCATTTACTCTGCTCTTAAATATGTAATGTGCGCAACTGTACATGCAAAATAAATATATATATAAAAAAAAATGTTGAACAGTATACGTTGTTTGCCAAGCACATTTGAATACTTGTGCAGTGGAGACGACAGCATCCCCCTCACCGGGAAGTTCTCCCTCACCGGCCGTGATTGTCATCCCTGTGTGCATCGTGGTCATCGCAGTTATCATCATTCTGGCGGCTTTCCTCACACTGTAAGTATAAATATGAGTATTACTCAAACTGAGCATAATGTTATCTGATACTTCAACATTGCTACAAAATGAATATGTCTCTATACATGACTGACAACATAGTCAGTGCTAAAGAATCCAGATCGAACGCTGTGTTGAGCATTTTGACGAATACTGTATTTTTCACAAACTAATAACTGTCAAATAAAAAATGTCAGAACATATTCTGGAATAGATGTGAGTATAATAGCATTTCTTTATGCTGTATTGCAGACGGAAAAGACGTCAAGCAAGGTAATGCACGACTTTCTCTCTCTCTCTCTCTGTCGCTTGCCTATTTGTCTTAGGTGCACATTACAGTGCAGAGTGACATTCCTTAGTCCTGCCAGGATTCGCTGATGAAGGTTCGAATCCCATGTTCGTCCTGATAATATATAATTCAGTCGACACGGTACCTAACTGCACTATCTACGTCCTTTGTGCTGCTGTGGCAGGAATTGTTTTTTGTTTAAAGTGGTGTCTAACCGATATATAATAATGTGCTAATTTCAGCGAATCTAAGTTGTTTCGAATTAGTATATTCTTATGGTTTCATTTCAGATCCCATCGAAATGGTATGTATAGGATTATAGCATGCGGATCCTTGCATTCGTCCTTATGTTACTCTCCTTAGCTATTTGGTAATGGACCGCCTCCGTGGTCCAGTGGTAGAGCGTCCGCCCGGAGAGCGGAAGGTCCGGGGTTCGATCCCCGGCCGCGTCATACCAAAAGACGTTAAAAGATGGTACTTGTTATTACCCTGTCTGGCGCATCGGGCTAAAACAAGGACTGGTCGGCTCCGAGTCAGTATACTGTGTCTGAGTGGGGTATTCATGTTAAACTGCGGCATGGTATCTCAGTGAGCTAGCACTTTAAATCGGCATCAGTCCGGACTAGGACACACACACACACACATACACGTGCATGCACGTCGCTATATAAGTGCAATAATCTTGGACGCGACGTTAAACCCAATTTCATCTCACCTCACCTATTTGGTAATGTTGTAACTCTGACTCTTTGACCTTCTTTGTGTTATTGAGTAATCCTACATTGATTCACCATCTATACCAAACTTTATTAAAGAAATAAACGTCGAGTTGGAGTTGGTTATCGTTCAGTAAAACACTGCAGAGAATAAACCATGAGGGGCGCAGCACATGTACAAACTTTATAAAAATGTACCCGTTTATAAATAATGATGACTCCCTCAATAAAATACGTTTTACGTTTTACATCCATTTTATGCACAGGTGGGTATTTCCCGCATATTCTCACAATTGTCACGTCGATTATCTGTAACTTTTCTCCCACCATGGATGTTGATATCTCTCCCGCTTTGGGGTGCGATTGTTCGGCAATCTCGTTTATCTCCGATACTAAAGTTACCTTAAAGTTATTTGATACTAAAGTTACCTTAATAATGTTGACATGCTTCTTTGTGATCATGTTTCAGATCCATCTGATCAGGAGGAGCATCTGCTTGAAGGTAAATGCAGTTTCCTTCGTGATATAAATAAACGCTACACAACACTTTCCCTTTTAATAAATACTCACAGAAATATCTTGTTCGATTGTACCTCAAAAGTTGTGAAATGTAAACAACAAACGCGGCTCGATTTGCTTGACTACTGCTCGGTGTGTAGGGGAAATTGACTATTGGAGAGTTGAAGTCATCCCTCTTGTCAAAGTCACTCTGAATCTTTATGCCTATTTCTAAATATGAACCAGATGAAGCTGTTTCACTTGCCTCTTTTGTTTCTAGTTCAGCTGGATAAATCAATGGAAGGGAATTGGCTATTTGACCATTATTGAACAATATCAGATCATCAATATACCAGAATCTAAGTTAATCTTCTTGGTCAAATGACTTTGTTTCAATTTTGCCCATTCCAGAAGAAATTACGATTCATAAGGAAACAGCTCAGCAAGGAGAGGAGCACAATTTGTGCCAATGGGGATGTTTACTTCTTGCCTTAATGTCCTAGGTTATCCAAAATATATGTATAGAAAGTTTTACAAATAAATCAGATTAAGAATAATACATGGTCGAAGTGTTAATTACTGACATAGAATAAATGTGTCTTGGTCATTTTGTGTTTATTGAGCTTCAGTTTTACCTTTACCTAAATGTAAACAACCATGGTCTGTAACCTAGGTCAACACAAAAAGAAAAAGATCTCAACACTCCATAGACTTTGCATCTAAAACCAAGAAATTATGAGCATCTATATTATCTTAATAAGTACCAATTAATACTCACATATGACATTTTTCTTGACAGGGAGGAAACTTCCAAATACTGATCTTCATTTTGCAAGCATTGTTGGTGACTTGGACTTAATAGAAGACATCTTATCTGTCAAAGGCGAAGATGTCAACTGCAGAGGGGAAGACGGGAAGACTCCGATGATGTGTGCCGTCTCAGAGGGACGTATAAAAGCAATGAAACTACTGCTGGCCAAAGGAGCTGATGTGTCACTAGTGGATGATACTGGTGAAAACATCCTTCATGAGGCCTGTCTTGGGGGACATGTTGAGATAGTGGAGTATGTCCTTTCGCTGGAAAAAGTGGACATTGAACAAAAAGGGAACTACGGCAGGACACCGGTGATGAAAGCAGCAGAGATGGGATATAGAGAAGTGCTTGACGTCCTTGTTAGTAAGGGAGGCGACACGACAGCAGTGGATGATAAGGGCAACAACATCCTTCATGTAGCTTGTATTGGGGGAAATGTTGACATGGTGAAACATGTCCTTGCAGAAGATCGCATCAATAGTAAAGGACAGTACGGGAGGACCCCAGTCATGATGGCCGCATGTTGCCGACACAGAAAGGTAGTTGAAGTCTTAGAAAACAAGGGAGCTGATATATCAATAGTGGACAATGACGGTAACAACATCCTCCATATGGCCTGTATTGGGGGAAATGTAGATGTAGTGAAGTATGTCCTAACACTGGACGCTGTGGACATCAACAGTAAAGGACAATATGGAAGGACACCAGCGAGAATGGCTGATTTCCGAAAACACAGAGAAGTGTTTGACTTACTTATGGGCAAAGGAGCAGATCTATCACAAGTAGATGATCAAGGTGACAACATCCTGCACATGGTGTGTCTTGAAGGTCATCTGGAATTGGTCAAGGATATCATCACAAATAACAGAGTTGACATCAATAGCAGGGGACGATATGGGAGGACCCCGGTAATGAAGGCAGCAGAGAAGGGGCATAAAGAAGTGTTCATCTTTCTTATGATTAATAGAAGTGATGTGTTTCTGAAGGATGACCATGACAATAACATCCTTCACATGGCTTGTCTTGGAGGAAATCTGGAAATGGTGCAGTATATCGTCTCTCTTTGTAACATGGTAGAGGACATCAACAGTAGAGGACAGTACGGGAGGACCCCACTACTGATGGCAGCAGGGGGTGGACATACAGACGTGGGGAAATTCCTCGTGGACAAAGGGGCCGATGTGTCACTGGTGGATGATGACAGTAACAACATCCTCCACTTGGCCTGTTATCGAGGACATGAGCAGTTTGTGAAGTTTGTTATCTCGAAGAATGTTGTTGACATTTTGGCAGTAAACAAGCAAGGCCTAACAGCAAAAAAGATAGCAAAAGAATTAGGTGATCAAACTGTAAATAATGTTTTGTACAGCAGCCTTTTAAAATGAAGCCAACACAGTGTTTGCTTAGGCATTCTGATAATGTAGGACACATCAAAAGAGAATTGTGTGTTTTGCATGCCACTATAGATCTAAATAAAACAGTTTTTTGTCCATGTTTGTTGTGACATATGGGTGACAAGTCATCAATTTTTTTTATTACTATGCGTTGTTTATGGTTTGCCAACATTGTATTACATTTCATTTCTGCCCTTTCTTTTGGTATTTAAATGTTGATCTTATTATATCCACTCTATGGAATTGCATTGGAAATAATGTTTAACACTCATGCGTCAAATTTGAAAGTGTTCTCCACATGTCTCCCATAAAATGTTAAAACATGTAGCTTGTTTGGTTTCGAAGCATTATGCATATTGTTTATGTATGTCACTGGATTACAAGTTAAGTTGTAATATTAGCTCAGGATTAGCAATCAAAGTTAAGGGGTCTGCTTCTGAGGGAACATGTAGCGAAATGTAAATTACAGATAAAGGAAACGTAAATAATACTTGATATAAAGCAGCAACATACAACAGGAGAATACATATCTCCAAAACATCAAAAATAGGATTTACCCAAACAACTGACCGTTTTTCTTTCAAATATTCCAAACGGTAAAACTTCGAATTCAGTAAAAATGAATCAGGTTCAGTCAAATCCTTACAATGGTTACTCCAACGACCTGCAATTATTGAAGGTCATGTCCTAATTTGTTATGGATAAAACTATATATATCCGACCACAATATGAGATTCCAAGATGCGCTGCAATTGTAACGTTTCAAAATTGACAGATTGTATATCAAAGGCAATCTTGGCTTCAAACAATGTTCTCAGTAGACATATTGGTAATCCAAACAAGAATATATGAACAACATCTTTACTCGGATACAATATAGGTGAACAAGTTAAAAATGATTTTACTTCTTCCATTATATTTTCAATTACGCTAAGAGATTTTGAAAGAGAAACAATAACAACTGAAGTATTAACTTAAAGTGTGAAACACCTTAGACGTGAAGGTAAAGTTGAATTAAGGTGGACATATTTACTGACTTCCTTTGATAAAATATTTGTGTTAAGACATTTGTCTTCTTTAAAACCTCATTTACAAAACAATAGTTTTGTCTTAAGGTAAGATGTTTGGCAGAACACATCTATATTAACTAAAACTCACTTTAATTTGAAATGGTTGTCTTTTTATGAAATGTACGTAACAAGCGGTTAGCGGAAGTATACATTGCGTCACAGTAGAGCTGTGATGGTGTAGCATTGGAAATAAACAATGTTGCATTATTATGGCCAGGTGTTTCACTAAATGTTTCTTTTGGCGTTGAACTCTTCACTGGGACAGTAACGTACATTTCGTTTTCCCACATGTATGGCAAAACTAAAGATACAATATCCTACTGAGCTCTTGAATGTTGCAACCTTGATTAAACAACTTTTGAACAAGAGTCGTATTATGTTCCTTGAAATCCTTGCAGAAGAGCATGCTCGATTGTACCTCAAACCTTGTGAAACGTAGACATCAAAAGTTGGAGTAAATGGAATATAGCTTTACATAAGAGGAAAATTATCCTTCTTGTCATACAACCTTTTGGACAGGTTTTATGTATGCTTTGGTCCAGGCATGAAACCGATGAGGCACTTTCACTGGACTCCTTTATTTCTAGTTCAAGTGTGTTATTCATTGTTAATAATTGGTAATTGACATTAAGCTTGAGTTAAACGTCTTGGTCAGATTCGCTTGATTCTGATTTTGCCAATCAGAAAAGATGCATACTTCTGACCTAAATGTCCTCCGTTTAAAAAAGAAATGCGTAGAAAAGGATTTAATTAAGACAAAATATGGTCAAATGTCAACGTAATTGTATTAAACAATTAAGACATATATTACAACATTATTTCCCTTTGTGAGCATGGGCTGGAACTGTAACTAAGTCTACGGTAGAGACATTACAACCTAGATGAACGACGGAGATTCACAATTGTTACTTATCTGTACCGTTACGTATCGATTCCCTAATTGTAATAAATATCTTTACCAAAAATTCTATAGGTAGGGGAGCCAGGTGTGAAACCAATAACCAAACAAGTGATATACAATCATGAAATATAGTACACAAATTAACTAAGTTTACAAATCAATACAAATTACTGCACAACAATTACAATGGCAGTACACAATAGAGTGGTGGTAAAATATTCAATGGCAATAGATGATATTGCGGCAGTGGTCAGTATCAAATACAAAAATACAGTGGTAAAAGCAAAAGTCAGTGATAAAATAATTTATATATATTCACCCAAACCTTCCAAAATGGGCCAGGCAGGTAATCAGGGATGATGAGCGATCCTCACATGAAAACTAGTTTCGATGTCATGAAAATGCGTGAGGAACAATATGTGTGAGAGTTACATAAACTCTCTATGGACCCCTCGAAAGTTTCGTATAATACCCTCACAACATACAACATGCTCAAAGTTTCTATAACATATTATAGCTAAAATGGATAGAATTATCATTAAACCGCCCGCACGTTATCAGAAATGAGCGGGCCACTGTAACTTGATAATGCCCTCGTATTGCTTGACGACGGGCCATTATCAAGCCCGTTGTGAGGTGACGTCATAAGGTAGAGAAAGTGACGTCACGTATAATAGTGACGTCATCTGGTTTGTTCCATGACGTTTCCATGTTTGTAAAATGGGGTCAGTGACATTCGTGTTGATTGCAAAATTAAAAAAAAACGATGTTGTTGTTTCTTTTTATTTGATAACAAATTCCATCCATTTTAGCTATAATAACGATAACGCTATTTTTCAGGGCATTATCATATGCAGAAGCCCTCGGTCTTTTCAACTGCCCTCCTTCGTCGGGCAGTTAATGGAAAACCTCAGGCTTCTGCAAATGATAATGCCCTGAAAAATAGCGTTATCCTTATACTATCACCGTCCACGTTACATACCACACTAGCATCTATATACAATAACTTCCTGAGGACTGACCACTGCCCAAACACAATGCAATAAGCGTCTACCGAATCTCAACAAAAAACAATGTAACACAGTTACAATCATTGTTCAACAATTATATATACTACCATATAGCAATACATACATGCTTAAGAGCATTGTACTTGTTCACTGATGGCATCAAAAGACTTTAAAGAAATGAAAATGCATCTTCAAATCAACGTTCAAGCACACTTCTTTAATACAAGCAAAAACGCATGACACCAAGTGGGCCCCAACACAACTTTAGCAAAGACCATCGAAGTCTCCAACCCCAGATTCAAACGAAAATTAGTTAAATTATTTCCCCCAGCCGATTCAGGCCTAATATAATGATAAACTCTCCATCAGAGCATAACTCCCAATCAGTGTGTACCCAACCGACCTTATAACTACATGTATTTACTTCATACACACCTCTCTCGCGTTGTGTCATTGTAATACACTTCTTGCATGGTTGTTGTGTAACGCCACATTCAGCAATGTTCCAGGTATATAACTGCGTTCTGGACCAGACAACCCAGTTATCAACATCATGCCCATCGATCTACGCAATTAGGATATGATGACATCACAACTCGTATCTGCATTAAAACAACAGTGCATGTGAAGAAGTTGTCATCACCACAATTCCCTGTTATTACCTTACCAAACTTCTACAATGGGAATTGAAGTATTCAGACACGTCCCTTTATATGACAACACCATGTAATGTCGAGCTGAACTGTTTCCAAAATATAAGCCAAGGTAGGACGCATATACTACAATGCCAACGCTAGGAGATAACTTGGTATATGATCAACACTCCTGACATCAACATGGTATCCATTGATGTATATAGCGCCAGAATTGGCTCGTTTATCCACCCGTGCGAAACTCAACAAGTGACGCTGCACAGAGAGTATTCGCCATTCGTGTCTGGGACTGATGTTCATTTCAGACTGCTCATTTGAACTATTGCATTTCTTATACATGATCGACCATGACCCAGTTTTGACAAATTACCACGTTTGACGTGAAAGGTGTCGTCTCGGTGTCGACGCGCTGCCTGTGGGGGCTATCACACAGATGATGTTGTGGTCAAACGACGTTGAAACAATCCTGGGACTTCTCTCTCTAGAAGACGAAAGAGATGCTATCTTGTCAGAGCTATGCGACGTCAGGTCTGAATTAAGTTCACAAATTACAGCTCTAAAAACTGAAGTGAATGCAATAAGCTCTAAATGTGGTCAACTAGAGGTAATAGTAACACTAATCAAATCTGATATTCAAGACTTGAAACATAAGCATGACATTATGTATACTGACATTAATGCTGTTACTGATAAATTGAAACTGTCGTAGAACGTCATTCTAAGATTGATGACGATATGGACAAGCTGGAATCATTTAGCAGACGTGATAATGTCATTTTCCATGGTGTACCCGAAGCAGAAGGCGAGAAATCGATGTCATGCAATAGAACGGTGATGTTTGAATGAGCACGTAACGTTTAAAACGTGGCAACCACCTGACAACATCCGTGGTTCCCTCCCATCAGTCAGACAGGCCATTTGTCATACAGCTTATAACAACATAGGATATGCATGACTGGACCACTAATCCCCTGCCTTCTACCTATCAATATGGACTGTTGCACACAGATCATTAACTGTGTTTATGTTTAAGTTTGAATTATTGGGAACACCAGGATTATCATTATGAATGATCTTGTGCTAATTCATTTACAGATTGTAAGAAAACAAATTGTAAAGCAGAAAAGTAATTAATAAATTAGTATGGTTTACGCAATATTATAAATATGAACCATGTTTAATAAGAATTCATAACATAATTCGACATTCAAAGCATCATAATGGCGGATAATGGCTATCCAAGCTTCAATAGGTGACCTGTGTTATTGCCAATCGTGATACAGTTGAGTAGGGGGGTAAATGGAGCACTCACCTTAAGCTGTAATGGTATGACCCAACACTCTGAGTTAAGGTCTGTGTTACAACAACAATGTTAAATTCATAAAGGGTGAGTTGTGAGCTGGTTATCTTGTGAGAAGAGGGTATTATAATGATCAAAGCCACTGTATGTTCTTTGACTAACAAATAATTAATATGTTGTTTTAATAAATACTTTGCCCTTTGAGGTTAATAAATGTAATTCGTGTAATCCTATGAAAGGAGATGAGAGATGTTTGAGATGAGAAACTGTTTCACTGGTGAGATGTATTTTGTGATCACACACATATATATAAATACTGTATTATTTACTTTTACATCACATCATTATTCACGGCAGAACTAATGGGCATGGCCTCAGCCCTCCATAATCAAGAATCCAAAAACCACCAACAAATCCTAATACTTACCGACTGCAAGCCCTCCAAAACAAAAATACCAAAAACCGACCTAAATTAATAAATCAAATACGTAAAAGCTCCAACGACCTAACTAAGGCAGGCAAACAAATAACCTTCTTGTGGATACCCGCACACGTAGGAATATGCGGTAATGAAAACGCCGATAAAGCAGCTAAACTATCCCTCAAAATCCCAGAAATAAGCTTAAACTTACCAATCTCAAAATCAGAAATTAAAAGTGTAAACAAGCAAAAAATCACAAAAATGGCATAACCTATATCTAAACTCAAATTGCCAAATCAAAAAAGTGCTCAGCAAACCACTAACCAAACCACAAATTCTCCATCTATCAAAAAAAATCGACAGAGTAATCACTTAACTCCAAACAGGACACACCAACCTAAATAACCACCTAAATTTTTTTTAAAAAAAACACACTACAGGTAACTGCCCACACTGCAAACAACCAGAAACCCCAGAACACGCACTCATCCACTGCACACACTACCTAACACATCGAACCGCATTACAAACCACCTTAATCTAAACAAGGCTCTCACTCTAGAAGCAATACTAAACCCACAAAATAAACTAGAAAACTTCAAGGCCTTAGGCGTATTCTAAATAAAAACGGAACTAATAAAACGCATCTAAAAACACAATAACCTACCAAATCAAAATCACATAAACAAACAAACATCCACCATACCCATCTCCCTTAGTTCTCCTCCCCAACCCCATCGGCATCTATTTCAAATCTCAAAATTCCCAAATTCTATATAAGCAACCCCTAAAGCCCCCTCTTGGGTTGCACAGACCACTTTCGCCTCTTTCGAAAACAAGTAAAATGGCCTGGCCGGGCCCGTGTGCGAAATGCGCATCAGTCGGAAAGCGCACGTTAAATCTCCAAAGTAAGTTAGTAAGTAAGTACCTTTACATCATTCACAATCATGGCTCTGCGACTTGTAGAATACGTTACGTCAGCCCGCGGTACCCAGCAGGTTCTCTTTGATGGATACTTGTTCAACAAGAATGATACATTGATCTGGCAAGTGCATACTGTTGGTGATTTTGTGAGGAATATATCAGAGCACAACCCCCCCCCCCCCCCCCCCGAGAATTCAAACCGAGTTCGTTTTGTCAGCAACATGAGAGGAAACAACCCCGATAGATCGCTGGAGAAGATGATGACACCAAGCCCAAGCCCTCCCTGCCTTCCCAAGCATGAGCATTGCCCTTTACCACCACAGAAGGAAGACCATACCCGCCCTGCCCCAAACCAGAGCCTAAGTGGACCTAGATGATGCCTGGAGCCATACATCACATGGGGACCGCTTCCTCCTATTCAGTGATGGAGAAACAAATAAGATCCTTGCCTTTGCAACAGATGAGCAGCTACAGATACTACAAGGTGCTGAGATGATATACATGGATGGTACCTTTACCGCCTGCCATGCCCTTTGGGATCAAGTGTACATACTCCACGTCGGAAGTGGATCTGCCAGCTATGTTGTAGTTTATGCTTTGCCAGAACACAACGTACAGAAGACTGTTCAGCCTTTTGAAGACCCATGTTGCAGACACCCTGAACAGAGAACTTGCCCCCAGTCGCCTGCAGACAAGCATTTTGTGCCATCCAGTTGGAGTTCCCCAACGCTGAAGTCAAGGGCTGCTTTTTCCACTACAGCCAAGCCATATGGAGGAAGACACAAAACCTCGGGTTGGCTGTAGCCTATAAAGAAGATCCAGTAGTGGATTAGACGGGAAGCAGGTCCAGCGCTTCTCCCCACAGATGATGTCCAAGACGCCTGGCTAGAAGCGATGCAGCACACACCTGATCTACCAAGAGCTGAGACCTTCATCGACTACATGGTATTGACTAGATTATGATGCTCGCTTTCCGATTCTCCTATGGAATCACCGTGACACCACTGGCCCGAGGACCAACAACAACCTGGAAGGCTTCCACAACAAGCTGAATAGACGTCTTCCTAACTAACACCCCAACATCTACCGCCTGATAGAAGTCTTCCGAATGATTGAGAAACCTGACAAGGTTAAATATGCGCAGATCAACCTCGGTGCACCTGAACCAGTTCTTGTTAAATATGGTTCATATTTACAGTCCGTTTGACTCCAAATGAGAACGATGAATTGCAAAATAACTCGAAATCCAGAAAAGTGTATAAAACATCAATACGGTACTTGACCATGAATACCCTGTACCCAACAAAATCTTAATTTTGTTTATTTTAAGACCAATGACGGATGAAGTTCTTTAAGAAACTATCATGTAATTTTGTATAGAAATGTGTACATGACACGTAGGGGGACAAACCGTGGAAGGAACAGCGATAGCACGCATGCACTGCACGTTCTGTGGTAAGGGAAATGAAAGTCGCAATCTGACTCGCTCATGCCATAGATATTATGTTGAATAAACTATACTAATTTATGAATTACTTTTCTGCTTTACAATTTATTATCTTACAATCTGCAAATGAATTAGCACAAGATCATTCATAATTATTCATCCTGGTGTTCCCTATAATTCAAACTTAAACATAAACACAGTTAATGAAACAGTCCATATTAATAGGTTGAAGGCAGGGGATTAGTGGTCCAGTCATGCACATCCTATGTTGTTAAAAGCTGTATGACAAATGGCCTGTATGACTGATGGAAGGATACCTTATGACTGATGGGAGGATACCTTATGTCATGTTTGAATGAACACGTAACGTTTAAAACGTGGCAATCATCTGACGTTATCCATGCCCATCGCCGTGGACTAAGACGTCGAACTGCAGAGAAACCACGCCCTATAATTCCCAAGCTTCTGATATTAGACGACAAGGTTCGAGCTCTGAAAGCTAGACCAGTGCTTACGGAAAACGGGCTTGTGCTTTCAAGCGACTTGACCACACTTCATCGTAAACAGCTAAATGCTCCTAAAGACACCGGTCACCGCTACTGTGAGTGAAGATGGGAAACTTACTTTCTTGTGTTGGAACGTAAATGGATTGAGCCCAAAAGTGGATGGCATCGACTTCATCTCTTACCTAAGCAAATTCCAGATAGTGTGACTTGTAGGAACATTTAACTATGAAATGTCAGACATTAATTGATCAGCTGGTTATTGTGTCTTCTACAGCCCCGCAATTAAATTATCTGAGTATGGTCGACTCTCAGGTGGCGTGTGCATATGTATCCAACATACAATTAGGAAGTTGTGCAGGATAAAAACACAGATATTGATAATTTTGTATGCATTAAAGTAGAAAAACAATTGGTCTCTGTTGACAGAAATATAAATTTGATATGTACGTATATCCCACCGTCGGGTTCGCCATACTATAACGATAGTAACTCTAAATGTAACATTGAAATGCTTGATCAGTTCTTATAAGAAAACCTTTCAGAAATTAAAGATTGTCTGGTAAAGCTACATTTTTTAGTCTGTAAAAGATTATTATCCGTTGGTCCATCAACACCCAAATTAGATGCTTGAAATACTGGTTTAATATACTTGAAATGAATGAACGCCGAATCCCCAAACGTGCTTATAATATGCTTGTACATTTAGATGACAAAGAACCATGGGCATCACATGTTAGAAACCCTATGTATGGTTAAACCAAACAGTTGGCGATGTTAAACTCTTTTTGAAACAATTTCGTGAACAATCTATGAATATGTTTTATCAGGAATGGCATTCAACTCTAGAAAACAGTTCAAGGTATGACTTGCATATAACTTTTAAGAGCCTTATTCAACCAGAAAAATACTTATATACATTAACATCGAGAACCCTTTGACGTTCATTTATTCAATTTAAGCTTTTCAATGATCAACGTTTCCGAGTTTAGACAGAAAAAAACACGTTGAGGTAAAAGGTAAAAGCCTTCCAGGTATTTATTCTCATATTTCGTCTTTTTCGTCTATTTCGTCTATTTACACGTCCACCATTACAACAATAACTGTGTATTTTGTGATAAAGACGGCTGTTAAGTATCATCAATAAAGCAGTTTTTTAAATGTCTACGAATGTAAATGTTTACATTTTCATTTTATCATTGTCTCATTATGCTATACAACGTGTAATCACTTTGAAACACAAAGTAACTAACTATCATATGTGATATTGTTTTCTACTTTTTCACTTCTGTTTCGTTGGTAGCCAGAAAACACTGTTTGTCTAATTTAGAGTATGATAGTTTCCTTATTAAGGGGAAAATGAAACATCAAACTTTAAACTGTGACACATGATATAACAGCACACACAACCCCACGGCTTCACACCAGCTGACACTGTCCGCTCACTACACGTCGCTGTATTCTGTAAGTGTGTGTCTTGATACAAGGTAAGTCGTTTCTAAAATATTCGTTTCTACAAAAATGTCCATTCACGTGAAGTTATTTTCTATGGAAATTATGTATTTCAGATAAAGGATTGATTACATATGTATATTTGTATCTTCCAGGTACATCATGATTGTTACTATAACTTTGTGTTTCCTGACTTTTGTCTCAGCAAATGGTAAAGCCCTTATGTTTTTACTGTGCATGAATTGACCTCAATTGATTATTACAGGAGTGAGTGAGTGAGTTGGGTTCAACGCCGCTTTTAACAATATTCCAGTTATCTCATGGCGTGCCAGGTTAATGTGGGAGGAAAGCACGAAGTGATGCAGGTCTCAGACGTTAACCACTTCGGTGAAACCCACCAGCACGGGTATAGTGCTGACAAACCTAAGCATTTGAAGAACCCAAAATCATAGGTTTCTGGCGTGCCCAAGGGACGCAACTCTGCACAGCGAATGGCGGCGCTTTGGGCGACTGGGCCACCCGTGCTCACCGATCAATACAGGACAACACTAAATGAGTACCGTGACGGCCTGACACACCATTTGCACGTGGTCAAAAACATCAACATATCATATAGAACCTTAGCCTCTTATACCGTCCCTGTTTCTGTGACAGTACACCAATATCTCTGTCTCTGTACATTCTCAGTACGAACATTAATTTAAAATATGACAAAGTAAAATATTGATTATGTTGCGATCTTAATATTTAATTTGTATGATAATATGATAAAGTAAAATGTTGATGCAATGAATAAATTCTAAGTTTAAAGATGTATTTTACAGCGGCTCGTTGTGAGAAATATCCCAACTGTTCAATCTGTAACTTGGAGAAAACCGCCTGTACATCATGTGACAATGGATACTTCGGCAAGAAATGTGACACACTTTGCAGCAAGGGATGCAGGAACAGAGCATGTGTACTTACAAGTCAAGGTATTGAGAGATGCACTGAAGGCTGTTTGTTAGGTCTTTGGGGCCCAAACTGCAAAGTACCTTGCACTCCACCTCCAGAGATCTGCTCGGCCTGTCCAGGTGGATGTGAGGGAGGGTACTGTCAGCTCGGCTCCTCCTGTGTGTCTGGATGTAAGGACGGCTTCTATGGTTCTGGATGTAAAGACTGCTCCAGTAGATGTAAAACTTGCAACATGATAAATGGGACGTGTGATGAATGTCATCCGTCATATTTTGGATTTAATTGTATCTATTCATGTGATCACTGTCAAGGTTCCTGTAAGTTTGGATGTGAAGACGGCTGTGCACCTGGATACTTTGGCATTTTCTGTGACAAGGACTGCAGTAAACATTGTCAGGCAGTATCTGACATGAACAGCTCCACCACAAGTTCACCTGAGTGTAGCAGAGAGACAGGCGGCTGCGTCAAGGGTTGTGTTGATGGCTGGTATGGAGCAACCTGCTCCTCTCAGTGTAACCCCAGGTGTCTGTACAAGAGATGCTCCCCTTCAGGTGGCTGTGTAGATGGCTGTGTACCTGGATACTTTGGGAGTGACTGTATGCCCTGCCCTGACACCTGTGTCAACAACTCCTGCAACACAGACAATGGGTCATGTGAAGGGTGTGACAACGGATTTTATGGGATGTTCTGCAACCAAAGCTGCTGTCAAGGTTGTGTTTGTGATAAGATAACTGGCATTTTCTCTGACGGATGCAACGTCACGGGGTACAGGTGTGAATCTACCTGTGCAAGCAACTGCACTGACACAGGTAACTTATGTTATGATATTAACAATAAATGCTAAAGCTTCTACACCTAACCAACATCTGCGATATACAACAACTCTTATGTGAGTCATTTACTGAGTAGATTTGTGCACATGTTAATGTTAGACTGCTGAATATAGCCCGCCTTTAGCCACCAGGCTGCATCACGACCAAAGAGGTTACGTCAGCTGGACGAAGGCAGACTGATATTGTGAACTATTTCACATAAATCAACCACAATATAATTAATACCAGGTGTTCAGTTTTACATCTGTTTTACTTACAGTTGATGGAACGCCAGGCTTTATCCGCAGAATACAAATTGGAATACCAATAGCCGTCGTTCTCTTTCTTCTCTGCATCGTGATTATGTGCATTCTTCGTAGAAAGGGTTGCTTCACAGGAACGTAAGTGTGTTACATTCACTGTACTGTAGTTTTGCTGGCTAACTCTGAATGAGAGGAATACATAAGGAAAAGCCTGAGACAATCTGGTCAATACAACAACTGTCTCACTAGTTTGTTCATCGAAGCATGGACAGCTTATGTAATATAAAACTAACAATAGCGGCAAGCTTTGGGACGGGTGGAGAATGCAAAATTCAAATATGAAATGTGTTATACATCGTGTTTTGTAATATTTGTTTTGTATCATCTACAATATAAAAAAACCCAAAAAGGTTTAGAATGAGTCTGTTTATGTTGATTGATCTATATTCATCCATATATACATGAATGGTAGAGATGAATTCGTCCTATTCAAAACTAGAATTACAAACAAGAAAGGTGTTTACAAAAGCAGCCACACCCCCACCTATTCCAGAATGCCCCAAAACTGTTCTACTTTTATGGACCATTTCGACATTGCCATGTAAATCATTCTTTCAGAAATGACACTCATTGTGACCTTGACTTTATGCTCCGTATCTCATGACATTTTTGCAATCAGGTCCGACTCTTAGGAAGACATGTACTAATTGTCATTTTGGAGATAGACCGACTGTGTTTGTGTGAAGAGATTTAATTTAAAAGAGGTATCAGCAGGAAAAAGGATATCTCTTTTTAACCAATCAGAATCAAGCATTCTTTAATGTCACAGAAGAATGATGTACAAAACATCCTACTGAACTAGCACATACCATGTTGGACAATTATCACTTCCTGACACGTGACAAGGCTGTGGCAACATTGTAGGGTGTTGGCTTATGTGTCAATGATGTTATTTTCTTGTGTTGATGATATTTTATTCCGTTGATGACAAAGGGAACAACAGACAATGGAGGCTGCTGCGGTGGAGTACCACAGATACTGGCAGATAAGGGATGATAATATAGACCTCGAGCACCAGGAACCAGAGGGAAGCCAAGAGGTCATTGTTGCCATGCCTGTTATAGCTGACTGCTTTCCGGCAGGATCTGAAATAGAAGTCAGCGACCCTGATACATCAGACAGTTCTGCCACAGACACATCAGACGGTTCTGCCACAGACTCCCAGTCCTACACTCACCTGGTGAGAGATCCGGACGTCCTTGTTCCTGACCCGGGAACAGTGGTCAACTACATCTCACCAACTGAGTCTGAGTATAGACTTACAGATGACGTACCCAAAGTAGTGTAGTAGTGTAGATTGAGTGCTGGACGTTACGACGTTTGGCGTGTGTAATCACTTATTAAGGATAAAGCTGCTCATTTAATTTTACACCGTAAATGTTTTCTTCTATCATTTAAGTTGAAACGCTTCCTCATTTCTGTACAACTTGAATCATGTTTTGTGTATATCTTCGTTTGCTAATCTTCTTATTCTTATTATACTTTTTTGATCACGTTCAATTGAATAAATTTTCTTTTTTTCTCAATAAAGCAATGTCAATTTATCATTATCATCTTGCCACTACTTCTGATAGGGTATGTTAGTAGTATTGGGGTGTATCCCAGCTGAATGGAGCACAAACACACGACACAAATCTAGTATCCGAAGCGATATGCTGGTAACCTTCCAACTTCCGATTCCGGGAGGCGTGTGCATCCAAGATTGTGGCACTACATACGTGGTGTCACTCGTTCATAAATACATGTGTGGTGTAGCTCGTGTATAAATGCAGACATGGTGTCACTCGTGTATACAAACATACATTGATATATACAAACGTGGTGTCACTCGTGCATAAATATATGTGTGGTGTAGCTCGTGTATAAATGCAGATGTGGTGTCACTCGTGCATAAATACATGCATAGTGTTTTACTCGTGTATAGATGCAAACGTGGTGTCACTCGTGCATAAATACATGCATGGTGTTTTACTCGTGTATAGATATGCAAACATGGTGTCACTCGTGTATACAAACATACGTTGATATATCCATTGGTGGTGTCACTCGCTCATAAATACATGTGTGGTGGCACTCGCTCATAAATACGTGCATGGTGTTTTACTCGTGTATAAATGCAGACGTGGTGTCACTCGTGTATACAAACATACGTTTATATATACATACGTGGTGTCACTAGTGCATAAATACGTGCATGGTGTTTTACTCGTGTATAAATGCAGACGTGGTGTCACTCGTGCATAAATACGTGTGTGGTGTTTTACTAGTGTATAAATGCAAACGTGGTGTCACTCGTGCATACAAACATACGTTTATATATACATACGTTGTGTCACTCCTGCATAAATACATGTATAGTGTTTTACTCGTGTATACATGCAAACGTGGTGTCACTCGTGTATGCAAACATACGCTTATATATACATACGTGGTGTCACTCGCGCATAAACACATGCATAGTGTTTTACTCCTGCATATATTCAAACGTGGTGTCACTCGTGCATACAAACATACGTTTATATATACATACGTGGTGTCAATCGTACATAAATACGTGTGTGATGTAGCTCGTGTATACATGCAAACGTGGTGTCACTCGTGTATGCAAACATTCGTTTATATATACATACGTGGTGTCACCCACACATAAATACATGTGTGGTGTAGCTCGTGTATACATGCAAACGTGGTGTCACTCGTGCATACAAACATACGTTTATATATACATACGTGGTGTCAATCGTACATAGATACGTGTGTGGTGTAGCTCGTGTTCCCTGCAAACGTGGTGTCACTCGTGCATACAAACATACGTTTATATATACATACGTGGTGTCAATCGTACATAAATACATGTGTCGTGTAGCTCGTGTATACAAGCAAACATGGAGTCACTCGTGTACACAAACATACGTTTATATATACATACGTGGTGTCACTCGTACATAAATACGTGTGTGGTGTAGCTCTTGTAAAAATGCAGAAGTGGTGTCACACGCGCACACAAACATATGTTTATATATAGAAATGTGGTGTCACTCGTGCAAAAATACATGTGTTGTGTAGCTCGTGTATAAATGCAAACGTGGTGTCACTCGTGCAAAAATACATGTGTGGTGTAGCTCGTGTATAAATGCAGACGTGGTGTCACTCGAGTGTACAAACAAACATTTATATATACAAACATGGTATCACTTGTGCACACAAACACACGTTTATATATACATACGTGGTGTCATTCGTTTGTCACTCGTGTATTCAAACATACGTTTATATATACATACGTGGTGTTACTCTTACATAAATACATGTGTGGTGTAGCTCGTATATACATGGAAACGTGGTGTCACTAGTGTATGCAAACATACGTTTGTATATACATACGTGGTGTCACTCATGCATAAATACATTTGTGGTGTATTTCGTGTATAAATGCAAACGTGGTGTGACTCGTGCATAAATACATGCATAATGTTTTACTTGTGCATATATACAAACGTTGTGTCACTCGTGTATGCAAACACACGTTTATAGATACAAACGTGGTGTCACTCGTGCATAAATACATGTGGGGTGTTCTACTCGTGTATAAATGCAGACGTGGTGTCACTCGTGCATAAATACATGCGTGGTGTTTAACGCATGTATAGATGCAAATGGGGTGTTACTCGTGCATAAATACATGCATAATGTTTTACTTGTGCATATATACAAACGTTGTGTCACTCGTGTATGCAAACAGACGTTTATATATACAAACGTGGTGTCACTCGTGCATAAATACATGTGGGGTGTTTTACTCGTGTATAGATGCAAACGTTGTGTCACTCGTGTGTACAAACATACTTTTCTATATACAAACGTAGTATCATTCTTACATAAATACATACGTGGTGTCACTCGTGCATAAATACATGTGTGGTTTAGCTCTTGTATAAAAGCAGACGTGATGTCACTCGTGCACACAAACGTACGCTTATATAAACAAACGTGGTGTCACTTGTACATAAATACGTGTGTGGTGTAGCTCTTGTATAAATGCAAACGCGGTGTCACTCATGCACACAAACATATTTTTATATATACAAACGTGGTGTCACTCGTGCATAAATACATGTGTGGTGTAACTCGTGTATAAATGCAAACGTGGTGTCACTCGTGCAAAAATACATGTGAGGTGTAGCTCGTGTATAAATGCAGACGTGGTGTCACTCGTGCACACAAACATACATTTATATATACAAACGTGGTATCACTCGTGCACACAAACACACGTTTATATATACATACGTGGTGTCATTCGTTTGTCACTCGTGTATACAAACATACGTTTATATATACATACGTGGTGTTACTCGTACATAAATACATGTGTGGTGTAGCTCGTATATACATGGAAACGTGGTGTCACTCGTGTATGCAAACATACGTTTGTATATACATACGTGGTGTCACTCATGCATAAATATATTTGTGGTGTATTTCGTGTATAAATGCAAACGTGGTGTCACTCGTGCATAAATACATGCGTGGTGTTTAACTCATGTATAGATGCAAATGTGGTGTGACTCGTGCATAAATACATGAATAATGTCTTACTTGGGCATATATACAACCGTTGTGTCACTCGTGTATGCAAACACACGTTTATAGATACAAACGTGGTGTCACTCGTACATAAATACATGTGGGGTGTTTTACTCGTGTATAAATGCAAACGTTGTGTCACTCGTGTGTACAAACATACGTTTCTATATACAAACGTAGTATCATTCTTACATAAATACATACGTGTTGTCACTCGTGCATAAATACATGTGTGGTTTAGCTCTTGTATAAAAGCAGACGTGATGTCACTCGTGCACACAAACGTACGTTTATATATGCAAACGTGGTGTCACTCGTGCACACAAACGTACGCTTATATAAACAAACGTGGTGTCACTTGTACATAAATACGTGTGTGGTGTAGCTCTTGTATAAATGCAAACGCGGTGTCACTCATGCACACAAAATCTGTTTATATATACAAACGTGGTGTCACTCGTGCATAAATACATGTGTGGTGTAGCTCGTGTATAAATGGAAACGTGGTGTCACTCGTGCATAAATACATGTGAGGTGTAGCTCGTGTATAAATGCAATCGTGGTGTCACTCGTGCATAAATACATGTGAGGTGTAGCTCGTGTATAAATGCAAACGTGGTGTCACTCGTGCATAAATACATGTGTGGTGTAGCTCGTGTATAAATGAAACGTGTTGTCACTCGTGCATAAATACATGTGTGGTGTAGCTCTTGTATAAATGCAAACGTGGTGTCACTCGAGTGTACAAACAAACATTTATAAATACGAACGTGGTGTCACTCGTGCATACAAACATACGTTTATATATACATACGTGGTGTCACTCATGCATAAATATATTTGTGGTGTATTTCGTGTATAAATGCAAACGTGGTGTCACTCGTGCATAAATACATGCGTGGTGTTTAACTCATGTATAGATGCAAATGTGCACTCGTGCATACAAACATACGTTTATATATACATACGTGGTGTCACACGTGCATAAATACATGTGAGGTGTAGCTCGTGTTCCCTGCAGACGTGGTGTCACTCGTGCATAAATACATGCGTGGTGTTTAACGCATGTATAGATGCAAATGGGGTGTGACTCGTGCATAAATACATGCATAATGTTTTACTTGTGCATATATACAAACGTTGTGTCACTCGTGTATGCAAACAGACGTTTATATATACAAACGTGGTGTCACTCGTGCATAAATACATGTAGGGTGTTTTACTCGTGTATAGATGCAAACGTTGTGTCACTCGTGTGTACAAACATACTTTTCTATATACAAACGTAGTATCATTCTTACATAAATACATACGTGGTGTCACTCGTGCATAAATACATGTGTGGTTTAGCTCTTGTATAAAAGCAGACGTGATGTCACTCGTGCACACAAACGTACGCTTATATAAACAAACGTGGTGTCACTTGTACATAAATACGTGTGTGGTGTAGCTCTTGTATAAATGCAAACGCGGTGTCACTCATGCACACAACCATATGTTTATATATACAAACGTGGTGTCACTCGTGCAAAAATACATGTGTGGTGTAGCTCGTGTATAAATGCAGACGTGGTGTCACTCGTGCACACAAACATACATTTATATATACAAACGTGGTATCACTCGTGCACACAAACACACGTTTATATATACATACGTGGTGTCATTCGTTTGTCACTCGTGTATACAAACATACGTTTATATATACATACGTGGTGTTACTCGTACATAAATACATGTGTGGTGTAGCTCGTATATACATGGAAACGTGGTGTCACTCGTGTATGCAAACATACGTTTGTATATACATACGTGGTGTCACTCATGCATAAATATATTTGTGGTGTATTTCGTGTATAAATGCAAACGTGGTGTCACTCGTGCATAAATACATGCGTGGTGTTTAACTCATGTATAGATGCAAATGTGGTGTGACTCGTGCATAAATACATGAATAATGTCTTACTTGGGCATATATACAAACGTTGTGTCACTCGTGTATGCAAACACACGTTTATAGATACAAACGTGGTGTCACTCGTACATAAATACATGTGGGGTGTTTTATTCGTGTATAAATGCAAACGTTGTGTCACTCGTTTGTACAAACATACGTTTCTATATACAAACGTAGTATCATTCTTACATAAATACATACGTGTTGTCACTCGTGCATAAATACATGTGTGGTTTAGCTCTTGTATAAAAGCAGACGTGATGTCA
The DNA here is from genome assembly GCF_023055435.1 of Haliotis rufescens. NCBI lineage: Eukaryota > Metazoa > Mollusca > Gastropoda > Lepetellida > Haliotidae > Haliotis > Haliotis rufescens. The sequence continues at coordinate 781,255 of NW_025963795.1, forward strand.
CTCGTGCACACAAACGTACGTTTATATATGCAAACGTGGTGTCACTCGTTCACACAAACGTACGCTTATATAAACAAACGTGGTGTCACTTGTACATAAATACGTGTGTGGTGTAGCTCTTGTATAAATGCAAACGCGGTGTCACTCGTGCATAAATACATGCGTGGTGTAGCTCGTGTATAAATGAAACGTGTTGTCACTCGTGCATAAATACATGTGTGGTGTAGCTCTTGTATAAATGCAAACGTGGTGTCACTCGAGTGTACAAACAAACATTTATAAATACGAACGTGGTGTCACTCGTGCATACAAACATACGTTTATATACACATACGTGGTGTCACTCATGCATAAATATATTTGTGGTGTATTTCGTGTATAAATGCAAACGTGGTGTCACTCGTGCATAAATACATGCGTGGTGTTTAACTCATGTATAGATGCAAATGTGCACTCGTGCATACAAACATACGTTTATATATACATACGTGGTGTCACACGTGCATAAATACATGTGAGGTGTAGCTCGTGTTCCCTGCAGACGTGGTGTCACTCGTGCATAAATACATGCGTGGTGTTTAACGCATGTATAGATGCAAATGGGGTGTGACTCGTGCATAAATACATGCATAATGTTTTACTTGTGCATATATACAAACGTTGTGTCACTCGTGTATGCAAACAGACGTTTATATATACAAACGTGGTGTCACTCGTGCATAAATACATGTAGGGTGTTTTACCCGTGTATAGATGCAAACGTTGTGTCACTCGTGTGTACAAACATATTTTTCTATATACAAACGTAGTATCATTCTTACATAAATACATACGTGGTGTCACTCGTGCATAAATACATGTGTGGTTTAGCTCTTGTATAAAAGCAGACGTGATGTCACTCGTGCACACAAACGTACGCTTATATAAACAAACGTGGTGTCACTTGTACATAAATACGTGTGTGGTGTAGCTCTTGTATAAATGCAAACGCGGTGTCACTCATGCACACAAACATATGTTTATATATACAAACGAGGTGTCACTCGTGCATAAATACATGTGTGGTGTAACTCGTGTATAAATGCAAACGTGGTGTCACTCGTGCAAAAATATATGTGTGGTGTAGCTCGTGTATAAATGCAGACGTGGTGTCACTCGTGCACACAAACATACATTTATATATACAAACGTGGTATCACTCGTGCACACAAACACACGTTTATATATACATACGTGGTGTCATTCGTTTGTCACTCGTGTATACAAACATACGTTTATATATACATACGTGGTGTTACTCGTACATAAATACATGTGTGGTGTAGCTCGTATATACATGGAAACGTGGTGTCACTCGTGTATGCAAACATACGTTTGTATATACATACGTGGTGTCACTCATGCATAAATATATTTGTGGTGTATTTCGTGTATAAATGCAAACGTGGTGTCACTCGTGCATAAATACATGCGTGGTGTTTAACTCATGTATAGATGCAAATGTGGTGTGACTCGTGCATAAATACATGAATAATGTCTTACTTGGGCATATATACAAACGTTGTGTCACTCGTGTATGCAAACACACGTTTATAGATACAAACGTGGTGTCACTCGTACATAAATACATGTGGGGTGTTTTACTCGTGTATAAATGCAAACGTTGTGTCACTCGTTTGTACAAACATACGTTTCTATATACAAACGTAGTATCATTCTTACATAAATACATACGTGTTGTCACTCGTGCATAAATACATGTGTGGTTTAGCTCTTGTATAAAAGCAGACGTGATGTCACTCGTGCACACAAACGTACGTTTATATATGCAAACGTGGTGTCACTCGTTCACACAAACGTACGCTTATATAAACAAACGTGGTGTCACTTGTACATAAATACGTGTGTGGTGTAGCTCTTGTATAAATGCAAACGCGGTGTCACTCATGCACACAAAATCTGTTTATATATACAAACGTGGTGTCACTCGTGCATAAATACATGTGTGGTGTAGCTCGTGTATAAATGGAAACGTGGTGTCACTCGTGCATAAATACATGTGAGGTGTAGCTCGTGTATAAATGCAATCGTGGTGTCACTCGTGCATAAATACATGTGAGGTGTAGCTCGTGTATAAATGCAAACGTGGTGTCACTCGTGCATAAATACATGTGTGGTGTAGCTCGTGTATAAATGAAACGTGTTGTCACTCGTGCATAAATACATGTGTGGTGTAGCTCTTGTATAAATGCAAACGTGGTGTCACTCGAGTGTACAAACAAACATTTATAAATACGAACGTGGTGTCACTCGTGCATACAAACATACGTTTATATATACATACGTGGTGTCACTCATGCATAAATATATTTGTGGTGTATTTCGTGTATAAATGCAAACGTGGTGTCACTCGTGCATAAATACATGCGTGGTGTTTAACTCATGTATAGATGCAAATGTGCACTCGTGCATACAAACATACGTTTATATATACATACGTGGTGTCACACGTGCATAAATACATGTGAGGTGTAGCTCGTGTTCCCTGCAAACGTGGTGTCACTCGTGCATACAAACATACGTTTATATATACATACGTGGTGTCACTCGTGCATAAATACATGTTTGGTGTAGATTGTGTATACATGCAAACGTGGTGTCACTCGTGCATACAAACAAACGTTTATATATACATACATGGTGTCACACGTGCATAAATACATGTGTGGTGTAGCTCGTGTTAGCTGCAAACGTTTATAAATTTCCTGTTAGTCCCTTACCAAACGTCTACATTGGGAATTGATGTGACAACACCATGTAATGTAGAGCTGAACTGTTTCCAAAATATAAGCCAAGGTAGGACGCATATACTACAATGCCAACGCTAGGAGATAACTTGGTATATGATCAACACTCCTGACATCAACATGGTATCCATTGATGTATATAGAGCCAGAATTGGCTCGTTTATCCACCCGTGCGAAACTCAACAAGTGACGCTGCACAGAGAGTACTCGCCATTCGTGTCTGGGACTGATGTTCATTTCAGACTGCTCATTTGAACTATTGCGTTTCTTATACATGATCGACCATGACCCAGTTTTGACAAATTACCACGTTTGACGTGAAAGGTGTCGTCTCGGTGTCGACGCGCTGCCTGTGGGGGCTATCACACAGATCATGTTGTGTACAAACGACGTTGAAACAATCCTGGGACTTCTCTCTCTAGAAGACGAAAGAGATGCTATCTTGTCAGAGCTATGCGACGTCAAGTCTGAATTAGGTTCACAAATTACAGCTCTAAAAACTGAAGTGAATGCAATAAGCTCTAAATGTGGTCAACTAGAGGTGACAGTAACACTAATCAAATTTGATATTCATGACTTGAAACATAATTATGAACTTATGTACAGTGACATTGATGCTGTTACTGATAAAATTGAACGTCTATTTAAGATTGATGACGATATGGACAAACTGGAATCATTTAGCAGACGTGATAATGTCATTCTCCATGGTGTACCCGAAGCAGAAGGTGAGAAATCGATGGCTTGTAAGGAAACGGCGATACCAAGTTTGAATGAGCACGTAACGTTTAAAACGTGGCAATCATCTGACGTTATCCGTGCCCATCGCCTTGGAATCAGACGTCGAAATGCGGAAGAACCACGCCCTATAATTGCCAAACTTCTGATATCAGACGACAAGGCTCGAGCTTTGAAAGCTAGACCAGTGCTTACGGAAAACGGGCTTGGAATTTCAAGAGATTTGACCACACGCCATCGTCAACAGCTAAATGCTTCTAAAGACACCGGCCATTTTGGTTACTTTAAGAACGATGACAAAACATCGTGAAAGTTCCTCCCGTACTCAAAAGGAAACACCCAAACGTAGGCGAGGCAGGGTCACTCAAGCTGTAATTGAAACATCATCGAATAGGCAACTTCCACAGGACGATGGCCGAGGCCCGGATAATATAGCACATGGGAGTAATTGATTAGCCACCGGTGACACGATCGATCGATTTTATGAACGCTACTGTGAGTGAAGATGGGAAACTTACTTTCTTGTGTTGGAACGTAAATGGATTGAGCCCAAAAGTGGATGGCATCGACTTCATCTCTTACCTAAGCAAATTCCAGATAGTGTGACTTGTAGAAACATTTAACTATGAAATGTCAGACATTAATTGATCAGCTGGTTATTGTGTCTTCTACAGCCCCGCAATTAAATTATCTGAGTATGGTCGACTCTCAGGTGGCGTGTGCATATGTATCCAACATACAATTAGGAAGTTGTGCAGGATAAAAAACACAGATATTGATAATTTTGTATGCATTAAAGTAGAAAAACAATTGGTCTCTGTTGACAGAAATATAAATTTGATATGTACGTATATCCCACCGTCGGGTTCGCCATACTATAACGATAGTAACTCTAAATGTAACATTGAACTGCTTGATCAGTTCTTATAAGAAAACCTTTCAGAAATTAGTGATTCTTACACAGTTATCTGTGGTGATATGAATGCACGTACAGGTGAACAAAACAACCAACTTGCTAACTTTGATGATGATTTTGATAAACACAACATTCCATTCAGTGAGGAAGAAATCCACTTATTAATATCTCATGACAGTGTGATAAACAGATTTGGGCAGATTGTGTTAGACATGTGTTATTCAAACCAGCTATTTATTGTTAACGACAGGGTATTTTGAGACGCAGAAGGGGAACATATATATTGTGTTACCAGGGCTGTAGTGTTAATGATAACTATGATAAAACAAATATTGTCATTTTCAGAAGAGGGGGTCAGGTGGCATTGAATGAAAGATGGTTTTTCGATGGTAAATGTGTTAATGTTCTGAGCCATTATACATACAATAAACTTAAAGAAAGGTGTCTCGGACATAGCATCATGTGCAAAAAAGGCTTTAATCAATGTAATGTCTGCCTCGCAGAAAGTAGGAACTTTTGCACCAATATATATTTTAATTATTAAATGCCCAAATCCAACTAATCCTGTTATATTGATCAGAAGTATGGGGATTTAAGCGATACGATTGTCTCGAAAAGCTACATTTTTCAGTCTGTAAAAGATTATTATCCGTTGGTCCATCAACACCCAAATGAGATGCTTGAAATACTGAACGCCGAATCCACAGACTTGCTTATAATATGCTTGTACATTTAGATGACAAAGAACCATGGGCATTACATGTTAGAAACCTTTTCCTCTTGTGGCTACGGCTTTGTATGGTTAAACCAAACAGTTGCTGATCTTAACCTCTTTTTGAAACAATTTCGTGAACAATCTATAAATATGTTTTATCAGGAATAGCATTCCACTCTAAAAAACTGTTCAAGGTATGACTTGTATATAACTTTTAAGAGTCGTATTCAACCAGAAAAATACATTAACATAAACATTAACATCAAGAACCCTCCGACGTTCATTTATTCTATTTTAGCTCGGATTGTGAGATCTCATGATAAATGAAGGAAGAAAAATGTCCATTGAAAAGTCGAAGAGGCAACGCCCATTATGTCATTCAGCTATAGAAAACGAAATTCATTTGACTTTTGTATGTCCTTATTTTTGTAATTTAAGAAACACGTTTATACCAGAACGCTATGTGTCAACGTATCCTGAACCTGAACCTATTTCTCTTCTTTCTTCACAAGATGATACTATTATATATAAACTGGCTATATATGTTAAAAATGCAATTTCCCTGAGAAACAAATTGTTAAATATGAGTATAATAGTAATTCTATTGTAAGCAGGTGGAACATGAAGCTTTATGAGATTTTATGATTTAAGAGTCAGAGTTAGCTTGTGTTCTTCGGCTGATGTATACACCCAGTGTGTGTGTTTTCAATGATCAACGTTTCCGTGTTTAGACAGAAAAAAACACGTCCAGGTAAAAGGTAAAAGCCTTCCGGGTATTTATTCTCATATTTCGTCTATTTCGTCTATCGTCTATTTACACGTCCACCATTACAACAATAACTGTGTATTTTGTGATAAAGACGGCTGTTAAGTATCATCAATAAAGCAGTTTTTTTTAAATGTCTACGAATGTAAATGTTTACATTTTCATTTTATCATTGTCTGATTATGCTATACAACGTGTAATCACTTTGAAACACAATGTAACTAACTATCATATGTGATAGTGTTCTCTACTTTTTCATACATTCTGTTTCGTTGGTAGCCAGAAAACACTGTTTGTCTAATTTAGAGTATGATAGTTTCCTTATTAAGGGGGAAATGAAACAACAAACTTTAAACTATGAAACATGATATAACAGGACACACAACCCCACGGCTTCACACCAGCTGACACTGTCCGCTCACTACACGTCGCTGTATTCTGTAAGTGTGTGTCTTGATACAAGGTAAGTTGTTACTAAAATATTCGTTTCTACAAAAATTTCCATTCACGTGCAGTTATTTTCTATGGAAATTATGTATTTCAGATAAAGGATTGATGACATATGTATATTTGTATCTTCCAGGTACATCATGATTGTTACTATAACTTTGTGTTTCCTGACTTTTGTCTCAACGAAAGGTAAAGTCCTTATGTTTTCCCTGTGCATGAATTGACCTCAATTGATTATTACAGGAGTGAGTGAGTGAGGGAGTTGGGTTTAACGCCGCATTTAACAATATTCCAGTAATATCGCAGCATGCCAGCTTAATGTGGGAGGGAAGCTCGAAGTGATGTAGGTCTCAGACGTTAACCACTTCAGTGAAACCCACCAGCACGGGTATAGTGCTGAGAAACCTAGAAACATAATCGGGGCGAGCCGGGATTCGAACCCACAACCATAGGTTTCTGGCGTGCCCAAGGGACGCAACTCTGCACAGCGAATCGCGGCGCCTTGGGCAACTGGGTCAATACAGGACAACACTAAATGAGTACCGTGACGGCCTGACACAACATTTGCACGTTGTCAAAAACATAAACACATCATATAGACTCTTAGCCTCTTATACCGTCCCTGTTTCTGTGACAGTACACCATTATCTCTGTCTCTGTACATTCTCAGTACGAACATTAATTTAAAATATGACAAAGTAAAATATTGATTATGTTGCGATCTTAATATTTAATTTGTATAATAATATGATAAAGTAAAATGTTGATGCAATGAATAAATTCTAAGTTTAAAGATGTATTTTACAGCGGCTCGTTGTGAGGAATATCCCAACTGTTCAATCTGTAACTTGGAGAAAACCGCCTGTACATCATGTGACAATGGATACTTCGGCAAGAAATGTGACACACTTTGCAGCAAGGGATGCAGGAACAGAGCATGTGTACTTACAAGTCAAGGTATTGAGAGATGCACTGAAGGCTGTTTGTTGGGTCTTTGGGGCCCAAACTGCAAAGTACCTTGCACTCCACCTCCAGAGATCTGCTCGGCCTGTCCAGGTGGATGTGAGGGAGGGTACTGTCAGCTCGGCTCCTCCTGTGTGTCTGGATGTAAGGAGGGTTTCTATGGTTCTGGATGTAAAGACTGCTCCAGTACATGTAAAACTTGCAACAGGGTTAATGGGACGTGTGACGAATGTCATCCGTCATATTTTGGATTAAATTGTACATATTTGTGTGATCACTGTCAAGGTTCCTGTAAGTTTGGATGTGAAGACGGCTGTGCACCTGGATACTTTGGCATTTTCTGTGACAAGGACTGCAGTAAACATTGTCAGGCAGTATCTGACATGAACAGCTCCACCACAAGTTCACCTGAGTGTAGCAGAGAGACAGGCGGCTGCGTCAAGGGTTGTGTTGATGGCTGGTATGGAGCAACCTGCTCCTCTCAGTGTAACCCCAGGTGTCTGTACAATAGATGCTCCCCTTCAGGTGGCTGTGTAGATGGTTGTGTACCTGGATACTTTGGGACTGACTGTATGCCCTGCCCTGACAACTGTATCAATAACTCCTGCAACACAGACAATAGGTCGTGTGAAGGATGTGACAACGGATTTTATGGGATGTTCTGCAACCAAAGCTGCTGTCAAGGTGGTGTTTGTGGAAAGATAACTGGCATATGCTCTGACTCTACTTACACAGGTAAATGATGTTAAAATGAGTGCTAAAACTTCCAAAACCAACATCTGCAATATTCATCACTTTTTAAATCAGTCACTAAATTAGTATACCTTTGCACAAATTCAGTAATATCTCAGCCATATTACATAATTGATCGGAGTTGCGATATGAAGGGATTATTGCTATTGTGACGTTAGGTTCTGCAACTTGGCCACATCACTACTCCAGATGTTTTACTCACAGGTGATCAGACGCCAGACATTACCCGCAGCCTACAGATAGGAATAACAACAGCCTTAATTCTCACGCTCATCTGCATCGTGATTATGTACATTCTTCACCGAAAAGGTCTCTTTACAAGAACGTAAGTGTGTTAGTTTACATTGGTCTTTCGCTCTTTACTTGTGGTATTTTCATGTTAGTAAGCAGATGTTCACTGTACTGTCCTACTGTTATGTCGGAAAGTATTAAAGCTCTTGTTCTGGGACAAAGGGATGTTTTCTACTGTTTACCAGTTTGATCTAAGTATGACCTGACTATTACCAGGTATCCCGCAAAAAAACTTGTTAAGTTATTTTTCAATTGCTTATCAAACAAGTCCTAAATACAGCACAAAGTTTAGTCAAGAGTAGTTGAGTGCAGCGAAGGAGGGATGAGGAGGAGGAAGAGGAGGAGGAGGCGGGAGGGAGGAGGGAGGAAGCGTTCTTTCAGGAGAGATGGGTGGTCCTGAAAAGGGCCGTTGGAAACAAAGTGGAAACAAACTCGTTTGGAGAAGAGGAAGATAAAAAAACGGGAACGGGAACAGGAACTGAAACGGGAACGGAAACGTCATCCTAGCTTTCTAGGACCGTGGCACTCAGTAACATGGTGGCCAACGACAAAAGAATTGACAGTTGGGGCATGGCCTCTCCTGTGATGATGTCGGCTCTTAAGGGTGTGGAGAGGTCATTATATGTATCTTAACACCTCCTGTAGCCAGGGTGCCCTAGACGTGTAACCTTTGGGATCCGCTGTCGCAGAGTTTTTTTCCTTCTCCTTCTCTGAGGGAGGGTGGCGGGGTGTATGACGAGCAGCCTTGGGGATCCTCTGTCGCCGGGGTGCCTTTTCTTCTCCAGAGGAGGGAGCTGGAGCATGCTCTGACGAGCAGCCTTCTCTGTCGCTGGGGGAAGCCTTTTCTTCTCCAGAGGAGGGAGATGGAGAGCTCTGACGAGGAGCCTTGGGGGCTGCCACAGGAGAGAAAGCTCAACCCTGGTTCGACCAATCAGAGACCGAAACAGGGCGAGCACGCCCTCTTATTGGTCGACAACTGAAGCTTCTGATTGGCCAGATTTCGATCCTGTTCTTTTGTCCACCGTGATGTACTTTGTGTCTCCATGCAAACGTGATGTCACTCGTGACTACAAACAGACGTTCATAGAGATATAGATCAATAGACGATGGATGTTTTCACTCGCTCATCCACGCCTAGGTGTTGGCACTCGTGTATGCATACATGCGTGCTACCACCGTGTCTCCATGCAAACGACGTTTATATATACTCTTCAAAAAAAGAAACTTGACACTGACTTTCAAAATGTAATATAATGCGATTGTTTCAAAATGGGGCACAGAAACCATAATTGAAACACTGTTTGAAGATCAATGTACACAATGTTCAAAACATTAATCGCGTCACCTAGACAGACACACGTACACGATACAGTTAATGTCACAGGGGTACAGAAAATGTCAGTATCGGTTGTGCCAACCACGTGCATCAATCACCGCTTCACACCGACGACCCATAGATGCAATCAAGTTGTCAATAACACGCTGTTGGATGTGTTGCCTTTCATGCTGAAGTGCCTGAAGTGTTTGGAGCGGTGGATTCATTCTGTGAATGCGTCGATCCAACACGTCCCACAGATGCTCAATCGGGGACAAATTAGGTGACCGGGCTGGCCAAGGTAATGTCTGGATGTTGTTGTGCTGTAAGAAGTCCTGACAAACACGTGCAATATGTGGTCGAGTGTTGTCCTGCTGGAACTGTCCGCCAAGAACGTTGACGTGAGGAAGAACGTAAGGCTGTAGGATCAAGTCTCTGTAACACACACCTGTCAATGCACCTGCCACACGCACGAGAGGCGTCCTACCACCGTGATGACTTCCGGCCCATACCATGACACTCCCGCCGCCAAATGGGACAACCTGCTGCACACAGTTGAGGGCGTAACGTTCGCCCCGACGTCTGTAGACATGTGCACGCCCATCGGCACGTGTGAGTAGGAAACAGGACTCGTCAGTAAACACCTTGCACGTGCCCATCTAACCCTCTGTTGGCACCATAGCAGACGATCCGTCAGATAACATGGGGTCAATACATGACGTCGAACAGGTCTTCGTGCAAAAAGTCCAGCCTCCCTCAGTCTGTTGCGTACCGTTTGATCTGATATTCTGCGTACCCCAGGGATCTGTGTTGTTGTAGACGTGGCTGTGGTAGTGCGGTTTCTGAGGTGTCGGAGCCGGATGTATCAATCGTGTGCTTGGGTTGTCACCCTTGGTCTTCCTGACCTTGGTTTGCCGTCAACTCTGTTGGTGTTGTTGTATCAGGTCCACAGTGTGGAGATTGTCTTGATACACCAAAGTGCCTGGCCACTTCTTGCTGAGTTGCTCCAGCTTGTAATCTCCCAATGGCGTTGTTCCGTTGACCTGTATTGAGTCTTGGCATTCTGTCACCGCCTCTTTTGCCGTTATAAGGAATGTATGAACATCCGTTGATGTGGATTTTTATACCCATTCAGCATGGAAGCCTGCATGCCTAACTGCAGGATGCTGTGCTGCACGTTTTTTACAGGCGGTTGCGTTTGGATTAAGCTGTAATATTGATCCCCAAACGCTACATTTATGTGCTTTGCATGTGTTTTCGCGAATTAAAGACACGTCATCTTTCTGTTTGACTTATTTGGTTCTCATTTAATGTAATTTTTTTAGATATTTGTCAAAAAGTGGTTTTACATCTGGCACGTTTCTTTTTTTGAAGAGTATACATATAGTGAGAGAGCGATAGAGAGAGATCGATAGACATACGTGGTGTTTTACTCGTAGGCGTGTGTTTTCCTCGTAGGCATGTACCTCCAAGAGGACGGGGAGGATGTCGGTTCTTTTGGATTGTTGTTTGTGTTGGCAAAGCAATGATCAAAACGTTTCTTTTGGGAGAGATGTGCGATGTGTGTCAAATGATTGATGACATGGTGACGTCTGGTTACTGGACAGCGACGGTGGCGGCGGCTTTGGCGACCTATCATCACAACCATTCGTACTCTTAGTCCACAGATGAATCCTGGATCCATAAGCATCGGTCATCTCAGTCACCATGGATCCCTCACTCGTATCCGTTCTGCTCTGCCTCTCTACCATTCTCGATGGCTTCCCTCTTCATAGGAGAGGGACCGGATCGAACATCGCTGTACACTGATTGGTCCGGCACGCGGAGCACTGATTGGTCCGTTCTGCCGCCCGGCCTGAGCCTAGGTTTTCCAAAACGGTCCGACCCATGTGTTTCTTTTCCACAGGCAATGGGTTTTACCATGGGAGAGAAAGCACAACCTGGTTCGACCAATCAGGGACCAGAACAGGGAGCGCGCCCTCTGATTGGTTGACAACCCAAGCATCTTATTGGTCAAATTTCGATCCTGGTTTTTCTTGGCAGTGCATGTCGATCCCCATCCTGAAGACAACACAACACCTATTTTTTTCAACTTTTTATTTCCTCTGCTCACATGAACCAACAAAACAGAAGCCACAGGATGAGGGGGCATCTCTGTGATTTTTGTGAACAGCAGATTTTGTCACTTGGAGTGAACAAGACACTCTGCTCTTCTCTTCCATGCTTCTTCGGACAACAGACGTCTGTATTTTTCGTTTACTTCTCCATCAGGACAAAACACACACAAGTATTCGTAGGGGACTTTGGCGTGCTTCTGATGTTCTTTACAGGGTTTGTCTGTGGCTTCCCATTGGCAGAGTGTCACATTGCAGCAGTAACAGATAACAAGATCACCTCATCCTTGATAGAAATAGCCAGCCATGGCCATGTTATAAGGGGTCTGCCCCATCTGTTTAGGCCCCGTTTGAGAAGACCTCAGATGTTGTTGAAATGAATCATACCCAGGATGAGAAGGATGACGCAAGGTGTGCGAAGGAGAAGGTCGTGTCTCCAGAATGTCATCGAGTTGCCATGTGTCGTCCATAAAGAGTGTTTTTTCTCTTTTTGTTCTCTCATCTTTTAAGACACCCACTCGGTATCGGGGACATCTTGGAACGGTGCCATGGCATGCATAGACCGTCTTTGCCCAATGATGGCTGTGACTCAACTGAAGGAAGGTCAGCAGGTTCACCTGCTTTTATGAAAGTCACGATAGGCATACACGATAGGCATCTCAGATCTCGAAAACCGGCGGTCACGTACGCGATGGTCATGCAACATGGTGGGTTTCAAGTCCAAGAACAGGTAAGTGTAAGGTTCTTGGGTGGCGTCTTCATAGGCTTCACACAGAGAAATAACTTTGCCTAGAAACACCTGGCGAGGCAGTCTGTCGATCTGGCACCCTATCGGAGTTGAGAACATCAAGACACAAAGAGTCAGTTCAGTTCATTCCTGTTTAATGATGAACAATAACAACTTCAACTTAGATACAATCGCAACAATGCGAACAATGCAAACAATGTGAAACAATCTGAAACAATGTGAAAAAAGCGGACTACAACCATCTTCACAGTCACACTGGTCTGCCCAATGATACTGGTGCTGAGGTTACTGCTGTGATGAGTGCTGCTGTGGTGCAATCAATGGTTAATTGTGTTGAGGTTACTGCTGCGACGAATGCTGCTGCTGCTTCTGCTGCTGCAGGTGTTGTTGATGCTGGTACCTCTGTAGCTGCTTCCGCCGCTGCGAAGAATGCTGCTTCTTCCGCTGTGGTTAGTGCTGTGACGAGTGCGTCTTTGGGTGTTGTTGCTGCTGGTGCCTCTGCTGCGACGTGTGTTGTTGCTGCTGCTGCTGCCGCTGTGGGTGTTGTTGCTGCAACTGCTGCTGTGGGTGGTGTTGCTGTTGATGATTGTTTAGTCCGCCGTGGTTTTTTTTTTGGGGGGGGGGTCAGGTAGAGTGGAAGGTTCAGTCTGATTCCACCCGGTTTCCTTTCCTTTCCTTTTCCACATGTAGTCCCATGGTGGGGATCCAAATGGTATACCCCGGAGGCAATGTCGCCACAACGGCCTTTACCTTCTCACCTATCAAGTCATAGTAACCTTTGTACAAGGCACTCGATCTCAGCATCAGGGTATGCAGAGCTAACTGATCCTCCATGATGTCGTCCATTCCAAGACGCTCGGCATCGGTCATCAGACTTTGATGTTGTTCATGGTTTAGAACGACATCGTACTCGCGCAATGGATGGTCTTTTCCCAACTTCTATTCGGCCGTCCTATCTTTGAGGGGGTAGCAGTAGTAGTTGCATGTAGGAGCATGATGCTGTTGCTTGGACAGTTCAGTGAAAAGTGATGGCAAGAGAATGTCTGTCGTATTTAAGGCACAGAATTCCTGCTTCCTGATTGGTGGAAAATCCAGCCTTCTCATTCTTGAAGAACCTGACCTTCTTATTGGTTGCAATTGGTTTCTGTCCCACACGCCACCCCGTGTGGCACATTGTGACATTGTGTTTCTTTTCCATAGGGTCAGGCTTGTACCATGGGAGAGAAAGCACAACAGCGTTTCGACCAATCAGGGGGCCGCCCAGGGCGGGGACAGTCTCTGATTGGTCGAAAACCCTGACATGTCATTGGTCAGATTTCGATCCCGTTTTAGTCTCTCTGGGTATATGTCGTTCCACTTTCAGTCCATGGGTTCATGGTTTCGAACACGTCTGTCTTCCAGATAAAATGCAAACAGCCAATACAGTGTGGGGAACATCATGAAACCCAAATGTTTAGTCTCTGTACCCAAAGGGGGCGTGTCTACAGGCAGGCCTGTGATTGAACTGTAGCGGATGCGTCGCTTGGTGTAAACGGGGCAGTAGTCTTTTCTGGTGGGTTGGGTCACAAGATTGTTCCCTTGCTGAAGTCCTTTACGGACAATTTGATGGGGGTGATGCAACCTGATTTTCTTCTTACCCTACCAGATCGTTGTCCCTCAATCAGCCCTTTCATGGTGTTAAAGGGCTGTTGGACTCTGTAATTAAAGGTGAACCCTCGCACTTTGCAGGCTGCGCGCGTTTCATCGGGTCTTGGGTTCATTAGTGAATGAGTGAGTTTGATTTTATGCCGCTTGTAGCAGAATTACAGCAATATCACGGTGTGGGAGACCACAAATGGGCTTCACACATTGTACCCATGTCAGGAAACGCTTTAACCACTAGGCTACCAAACCGCCCCTTTTGGGTTCATTAACTCATAGGCATTAACTCATAGGCAACCTCCTGACACAAACGTCTTGATGGTGTTTCTGTTCAGGTCGTCTGTAAACTTTCCCAACGTATTGCCCAGCTCTGGATTCCATTTCCCAGGTTAATGAATGTAAAAGACGCTGTCCGTGTTGAAGTACAAGGCCCTGTGATCCAACGGGCTGAGGTCTTGTACAGTTCCAGACGCGCTTGTGCGGTGACCCAAGCAGCCAGGATGACATTTGAATTAGGATGGGGTGTGCAGAATTCTTCCTTGCGGGTATAGTTCACCAGCACCATATGTTCGTTGGTGATGGTGACATCGTTGATGGTATTTCGTTCATCTCTCAACAGAGCAAAGTACTTGGCAGGATCACTCATATAGACTGACTATAGTCTAAGCGCTGTTCGTACTTGCCCAAGTGTGAATTTAGGCAGAGTTTGGCAAGAGCGCGGAGTCCTGGGTTCTTCCTGATGTTGTCCTTGTTCAGCTGGATGCCTTCTAAGCATCGTGATTGGTACATCCCTCGGGGTATTGCTGGCTTCAAGCTTCAGACTGCAAAAATGGTCGACATAGGGGGCAAAGAGTCCTCCTTCACGGGTGTCGGGGTCATACTTTTCAAAGGTGTCGAAAAGCTAAGCTTCTTAGATCTGAAGCACTTTGTAGACATACTTCTTAACGGCTTCATGGACTTCTACAGTGTCGTACGTGCCTACCCAGGCCCTCTCTTTGCCCTTGTGCTCACAGGACGTCTGTGACTGGGTTTTGGGACACGTGGGGCAAAAAGGAAAGGGCAGTTTTCCATCCGATCTGTAGGGTAGTAGGGGATGGTAGAGCTGTGTCGGGGGTAGGACACGACATTGGATAAGACCTTTCAGATCAAACAACTTCTTGATGGTAGATGGTCGGGTGTCCGTGGGAAACTCTCCGTACTTGCAATTGTAAAGCGAACATATATCGACATACTGGACGTCCTCACCTTCTTGCGCCTAGTAGTATAATCAGGTGGCATTGGTTCGTTCTCCATAGAAAGCGTCGCGAGGGTTTAGCGGGCCAGGTAAGATGGTACAGTAGGGTCCCATCAAGAAAGAATGCAAAGCTGGGTCTGACCGTTGCTGGGCTCAAAGGTCGCATTCCCACATGGTGACGATTTGCTTCACAACAGGGTGTTTCTTCAAGTGGCCCAGGCGATACTGGGTGTTGGTATAACGTGCTCCAGTCGACGTGCCCAGGACGGCATGAGGTTCTCCACAGTCGGCCTTGTAACAGGAGCAGCACCTATGCCATAAACAGCCCATGAATTCATAGACGGTGCCTGTCACTGGATAATAGCCATCCACACTGTAACGATGTTTACCCCTCCACACGTGAACGTCTTTTCACCCCCATTCTTTGCGTGATGGATGTGCAGATCGGGGTCGGTCTCCATGAGATAACACAACCAGTTCATACAGGCCTTGGGTTGGTAGCCATGAGGTGGGAGAATTGCTATTGTTTTGGGTTTTAGAAAGCGTTTATTGTAAGTTTTCGCGCAGGCCGAGGTGAGTGTCACCGCCTCTGAAAAGGGATCCATGCCACACTCCGCCATGAAGGACTGTCGGCTGGCAGCGCATCCATGTCTCAAAATATCGACATTGCTCTGGCAGTGGGCTAAGAGTTCTTCATTGCAAGTCAAACAAGGTTCCTTCTTAAACTTTCTTGGTATGGCACTGGAGAAAGGCGGTGCGTTCGATGGGAGACATGCCTTCTGCCTCCTTGGGTGGTTGATGCTTTGAAAGGTGCTTGCTTGAAGGGGTTCTGTCATGTTTTCTTATACCCTTGCGTGTGTCCTCATCTAGGTCCCTCTTCTTGGGTTTTTCGACCATGCAAGCACATCGTCTAGCGTGGTGGGACCTCGGAACTCTTTCTCAGGCTGGGACCTTTACCTGTCCATGGACAGTCTTTGCACAACTCCTTTGTCGCTTGACCGATGCACTGTGCACATCCTAGATGGGCCACGCACAAATTTGGTGTGAAACCAAGTCTCTTGCATACATTCCAAGTCACAGTATAGGAATTTGACATTGTCTCGCTGGACTAGGTTGCAGCATCCCTCCTCCTCCTCTGCATCCGCTTCATGGAGGGGTGTGACGAGGGGGTTCTCGACACACTAAGCATGGAGGTTGCTCACCTGAGCACTCGTAATGGGCCATGGATGTCTTCAAGCACGGGCATGCTGAAAACAGGTCAGGCACCTGTGAATCGATTGACAGGCACTGGGTGCTCCCACTGGGGGTGACTGGAGATGTCAGGTGTAACAGCATTGATTTCTGAACCATCCTTGGTATTTCAAGCAAGGCATCCCATGATCTTCCTTGGGTCTGCAAAGTGTGGAGTGGAGGCATGCATGGCAGCGGTATTGCTTGTAGCAGGGATGTTTTTCGAGATGATCATAACTGCGGTCGCAGTGTTCGCAGTAATGGTAAGACCCATAAAAGGCAGCCATGGAAGTGATGACATCAAAGTGGTCATGATCATGGTATAAATGCAACATGGTGGCGTCGGGTGGTGCCTCTTCGCTCTTGCACAACATTCTGTTGAACATATCTTGACTGTAGACTTCCAGTTGATAGTTCATTTGGGCCAAGGCACGTCCCAAGCGTTCTAGGGTGTCCAGGCCCTTACAGGGACCTTCAGGAATGCCAAAGCGCCGAAACAATCCCTGTGCCCATTTGCCTTGAACGCCAACTCGATTCATTCTCATCAGTCTCTTTCTCAGACTGTGCCATTCTTTGGTCGGAGGGTGGGTCTTCTGGGCATAATGTTGTGCCGACACAATGGCCCTTGTGAAACAGGATTGATCTTTGTTCTTGATCCGTACAGGGCACTTTTTGCGTTCTAAAAATGGTTCCAGTCCAAGCACGTTATTCAGATGGTGGCCACTGCCTGATCCTAGCTCGTCAGGATCTACTACATGTAATAAGATCACAACCATGCTGGCATCGATGGTAAGGTCTTGGTTGGATTGATGGACTTTTTCAACGGCATGCAAGATATCTTGGCCATCTTGGCCTCTTCAAAGTGACAAAATGGAATCTGTATGGGGGTGTCCAAATTGGGGTGTCGGATACATAGACCAATACGATCACCCTTCTGGACTGACATCAGCTGATAGAAGTCATCGATCAAAGTGTAAAATAAAGACGGTAGCTCTATGGACAGGTAGTGTGGTGGTATGGTTTCAAAGTAGCCTTGGTTGAATGTCAAACGATAAGTATGGCTAGCGCTTCTTAACCGTCTGGATCAAGACGTCGCTGCCTTCTCCAACCGATACAGTGTGTACTCTGTTTGCAAGTCATGATGGCTATGAGTGCCTGACGAACGTCTGCTCTCCTTTAGTTATAGCCAAACCTTTCCCAAAGCTTGGGCTGTCGACCAATCAGAAGGTCGTCTAGGACCTGTTCTGATCTGATCTCTGATTGGTCGAAAAATCTGACTTATCAGAAGCTTGGCCAATCAGAGGGCGCGCTCGCCTGTTCTGGTCTTTGATTTGTCAAACCTGGTTGTGCTTTCTCTCTCATGGTAAAACCCCTTTCCGTTTTGGAAAACCGAGCCTCAGGCCGGACTGCAGAACGTACCAATCAGCCTGCCGCGTTTTGGGCCAATCAGCCAATGCGTGTCGGACCAATCAGCGTGCAGCGATATTCAATCCGGTCCCTCTCCTATGAAAAGTGGAGTCAGTGTCACTTGTGAATCATCCCATCGTAAACCAAGCCACCGACCATGCAGACAAAACCCGACAAGCCTCCCCGACTGGATACACCCCGGCTACATTCCCCAGAGAAGGAGGAGGATACTGGACTGGATTCACCCCGGCTACATTCTACAGAAAAGGATGAGGGGAAAAGGCTCCCCAGCCCCAACGGAACCCCAAGGCTGCTCGTCAGAGTGTTCTGGCTTCCTCCTCTGGAGAAGAAAAGGCTCCCCTGGCGACAGAGAGGATCCCCAAGGCTGCTCATCAGAGCACCCCGCCACCCTCCCTCGGGAAAGGAGGAGGAAAAAGCTCCCCGACAGCGGATCCCCAAGGCTGCACGACAAGGGCACCCCCGCTACAGGAGGTGTTAAGATACATGTAATGACCTCTCCACACCCTAAAGAGCCAACATCATCACAGGAGAGGCCATGTCCCAACTGTCAATTCTTTGGTCGTTGGCCACCATGTTACTATGCCTGAGTGCCACAGTCTTAGAAAGCTAGAATGACGTTTCCGTTCCCGTTTTCTGTTCGTGTTCCCGTTCCCGGTTTTTATCTTCCTCTTCTCCAAACGAGTTTGTTTTCACTTTGTTTCCACCCATCTCTCCCGAAAGAATGCTTTCATCATTGCTTTGACTACCCTCGCCACCACCACCACCAAAGCAAAACCAAGTACCCTCCTCCTACCACCTCCCTCCTCCTCCCTTCTCCCTCCTCCCTCCTCCCTCCCTCCTCCTCCTCCTCCCTCCCTCCCTCCTCCCACCACCATCTTAGATGGGGGATGCCCCTCGGAACCGGACATGACGCAGAACCCACTTTTGAGTGACATAATCGAACCGGAAGTGCCGCCCTCTTAGAGGCGCACGCCCTCCCCGGGACCGGAAGTGCCGCCATCTTGGATGCGCACACGGTTCTCCCTGGCACCGGAAGTGCCGCCATCTTGCACATGCGCAAAGTCATTTCGGGCTAACAGAATCTTGGGTGGTCCCCAGATCGCTGCAATCAACTACTGTTTTAAAGCTTATTAAAAGGGCTTTCATGTGATACACTCTTCAAGAAAAAGAAACGCAGATTTGTTTGAGGTAGGAAAATACATTTATACGAGGAATCGTACGAGGTATTGAGCCTAAATGTTGTGGACAGAACACTTGGTGATTCTTATCATCTCAGTTATTGGTACTTAGGAAAAGTCCAAGGTGAAGGTCAGCTACCATCAATAACGCGTATGTCCCCCGCTGGAATTGATAGTTGCCTGACATCTCCTACCCACGGAAGAGACGTGTATGCGAATCACATCCTGAAAAATCTCCCCGAAAATCTGTAGACCCGTGCTCTTCTATCCCCTCAATGGAGGAGACATTTTGGTTCGTCGCTGAACCAGACATCTCTCCATCGCAGTTGAGGCCATACCCTGTGTTGACGACACCAATTCAGTCGTTGTTGACGATGTTGACGACCTTGGTCGATCACGTGTTGGCTGATCGACATTCCCCTGCCTGCAATCGGCCTATGACGTTGTTTCTTTGCACTTTTGTTAATCTTGGTATCTTGTGGAAATGTCACTCTTTGATTGACGCCGATGCCAGGCAATCAAAAAACCCTGCCCATTCATAGTGCTGCTGCACGTGTAGTGCAATGCATGCAGCTCCATGGTGCTTTTGTTAATACACTGGGTGCGTTTTTCGGAATCGTACGTGTTTCACGACTAATGGTTTGCATGTCCTTGTTATGACCATTTTGTGGCCCAAAATATCCGTTTTGCGCTTCTTTTTGTGAAGAATAATATAAATACATAATATCATGAATGTAAACCTAGAAAATTTCATATAATTTCCAAAAATAATGGCGTCGATCTTGGAAATGGCGGCCATTTAGGCGGCCATAAATGACTTCTGTTCATGGTTGAAACACGTAGCACACGAACACAATCAATAATATTTGTTTATGTATATATATATATATATATATATATATATATATATATATATATATATATATATATATATATATATATATATATGTATGTATGTAGTAGCGGGCAAGGCTCCGGTTAGGGCAGTAAACACAGAACAGGCTAGTGGGGTGTGAGTTGACAGCTGATTTTATTTGCGCACACACTAGTTGTTTCTGAACTCTGTATTCTAAAAATACAATGAAAATATCTAATAAATGAAATAAAACATATCATAGTATCAACACACCAATGTATAAACGGCTCATCCAGTTTAATATGCAATGCATACTATAAACATTTACACGTGATATTTTACATTAATGTATCAAACATGCTGAGCAGTAATTACACTTACCCTTGTGGTTTTAAGCCAAATTACATATAGAAATACTTAAGACGGTTACACAAATACCGCCTCTACAGATTGCCATGATATAAATATGATATAAATATAATATAAACAAAATGTACACATAACTTACCACTGTGTGGCAATGAGCTGGCAACTATGTCAGCGTTGGCAGATCACAGGCATCGATTGCCATATTCTAGAAAAAAAATTAAACAATAAGGCCGCATAAAAAAAAGGAAATGGCCAATAAAATTAAGAACATGTAAAATGACCTTTTCATATGTATCCATTCAATCATAATCTACATACATACACACTGCATTCACACATGTAGTTAGATGGTATTTCAGTAGTGATTAATAGTTAAATTAGATTATAGATTTAGTTTAGATTTAACTGAAGTGTTTAACAAATTAAGAGGGAAGGTACGGAATATCTGAAGATATCGAGATAACATGTATACTTATGATGAAGTACTAGTTTATATTTTTAAACTATTTTCAGTTTGACATATATAGATATATTATAAATTATATATAATTATCAATCAATGCATTACCTTAATGCATCTAATTCATAAAACTAAATACACAGACATATCTACAAGATACATAAATATGAACCAAACACAAACTAACCTTATAGAGATCCTGAACACAACAAATATATCGTCCACTGATTTGAAATCCAGTCCAAAGAACCACTGATATCCTTCAAGTGTAAGTGACCAACTAATTTAGCAAAGTCAGCAAAAAATAGAAGAAACCTTTTACTTACATAACACAGAAGCTGGGAAGGAAAACAAAGCAAGACACTTGTGCTGTTGGTGACTGTATAGGTGAAAGTGGCTAGTGTTATGTTAGTAGTTATGTAAGTACTGGAGCTAGTCTAATTGTTGTTGTTTTCATACTGCTCAAGTAATCTAGTTTGAGACAGAAACAGGCTAAAACAGAAACGAGACAATTAAAAGACTTTACTAAAATATTTACAAAATAGCAATAAAATCAACTCGGCCACATATATATATATATATGTATAATTACATGGAATGCTTACCCCCAGTACTAAAGCATTACATCAAACTGGCCTCACTGGTGATATTCATATTTAAGATTAGTTTCTGAAAATGTATGTAATTAATTAAAAAAGTGAAAATTGACATTCATTGCATGTATTTGATCTGTTTTAGACATAACAATGAAGCGAACAGAGACCGTGTCCAAATCCACCTAGATGCACCCAGGGTCTCTCCACATGATTACTGTGATGTCAAAGAGGGTGAAGCTGGTCCAGTGATTGTATACATTTAGTACACGATCTAATATGAACGAAAGCTACGTAATACCTGATGTGAATTGTTCTCAGTTTGAAACACAGGTAATGAGTAACAGCACTTGACGGCATGAAACAAGCATGTATTAAATGTGCAAGTCACATGTAAAACAAGACAATTTAAATGCAGCTAGTGAGATAAAATTCTTGTTACATTGAGATAAATTTAAAATCTGTTTTATATTTTATAAATTGAATTATTTTGTTCTTCTGATAGATTTTTGTTACCACTTGTTTCCAAATTGGGAAGGGTACCTATATTCCTGATGTTGATAAACAAAGTTTGTCTAATGAAAGTGTAAAATATTAGGTATTGTTTGATAAATTCTGCGTGTAAACAGAAGTCGTTCATGTAATGTTATCAGTGGTTCAGTAAACGTTGTTACGTAACGCACGTGCAATACGTGCTGGGGCTTGGCTACCGATTGTCACTTGTCGTCTGATGAATCAAACAAAGTGGGAAGTTGGCAGGTTGTCTCTTGGTTATTGAAAGAACACTACAATTTTGGTGACGAGGATGGGATTGTACATGTGTGGTACCAAGAAGACCAATCTGTTAGTTGGTGAAGAACATTCGCTCTGCGTTATTGGGACTGATAGCGCTTGTTGTAGTGTGCGCTGTGCTGTTAAAAATGGCGTCCTCGACATATGGTCGAATGGAGGAATTTTCAGTGTCTGAAAATGCAGACTGGATTGAGTATATTGAAAGACTTAATAAGTATTTCGTCGCTAACGATGTTGAGGATGCCAGTAAGAGGAAAGCGATATTGCTTACCGTAGTAGGTAAGGAAATCTACTCCCTCATGAGGACTTTAGTCTCACCGGCAAAACCCGCTGACAAGTCATATGCAGAATTGGTTGATGTCATTAAAAGCCATGTCAATTCCAAACCTTTAGTTATCGCTGAAAGATTTAAGTTTTATCAGCGAAAACAACGCTCTGGTGAATCAGTGAGTGCATTTATGGCTGAACTACGTGAACTGAGTGAACATTGCGATTTTGGTGGATTTCTTGATGATGCAATGAGAGACATGTTTGTGTGTGGACTCGCTTAAGCAGCTATGCAGTGTAAATTGCTTGCTGAGAAGGATTTGAACTTTAAGAAATCAATGGAAATATCTTTGAGTATGGAAGCTGCGAATAAGGAGACAAATGACTTTAGTCATAAAGTGAATGTACTAGTGAAGTCTGACAAGAACTGGAAGTATTCAGATAAGCAAGTTGGATCGATGTCTCGGGATATCCCTGAATGTTGGCGCTGTGGAAAGAAAAACCACAACAGTGACAATTGCTTTTACAAGAAAAGCATATGTCATATCTGTAAGAAGCAAGGACACATTAGCAGGAGGTGCCATGAGAAACCACAGGAGAAGAAGGCCCATAAACCAGAAAAACTTAAGAAAAAATCATCCAAAGTCAGGTATATGGATACAACAGTGAAACATGAGCTACCTGATTGCAGTGATGAGAATGCAGACTCTTATGAGGACACACTGAGTAATACTTTATTCACTGTAAAATCTATTGCAGGTGATAAGCCCATCTATATTCCTATGTGTGTTGAAGGGTCAAACATTTCATTGGAGTTGGATACTGGAGCTGGAGTAACTTTGTTTTCGGAGGAGCAGTACAAGAAAGATTTTAGGCATATTCCGCTGAAAACCACCAACCTGCCTTACTTGGAGACTTATACTGCAGAAAAGTTACCTGTTTTGGGAAATAAAATACAGGTGGATGTTGACTATAATGAACAGTCCATCACTTTACCTGTATATGTGGTGACAGGAAGTAGACCGGCGCTCCTAGGCAGAAACTGGCTATCTCAGATACAGCTTGACTGGTATTCCATTGGCAGAGTCAATACCGTGCGAGTTGACAATTCCCAGAAGGACTTGGAACAGTTGTTGTCAAAGTATTCAGCCTTATTTGATGGCAGTTTGGGAACTGTGAAGGGTGTTAAGCTTCATCAGTCTGTAAAACCCGGAGCAAAACCAAAGTTTTATAAACCAAGAACTGTTCCATATGCACTGCAGGATAAGGTAGCTGAGGAATTGGATAGACTAGAGAAGATTGGGGTCATTGAGAAAGTGGAATATTCTGAATGGGCTGCTCCCATTGTACCGATACTCAAACCTTCAGGCGCTGTGAGGATATGTGGGGATTATAAGCTGACAGTGAACAGAGACTTGGAGGTGTCTCAGTATCCTTTGCCTGTGCCAGAAGATTTGCTCAACCAACTGAATGGTGGGACGAAATTCACCAAATTAGACCTATCACAAGCCTATCAACAAGTGTTACTTGATGAGGAATCTAAGAAATATGTGACAGTGAACACCCATAAGGGCCTTTATCGTTCTACACGATTACCCTTTGGGGTCGCTTCAGCCCCTGCTTTATTCCAAAATGTCTTGGACCAGGTATTACAGGGTCTTCCAGCAACTGGCGATTTCATAGATGACCTGTATGTCACTGGTAAAGATGACAGTAAACACCTGAAGCACATTGATAATGTGTTTGAACGTTTGGATTCTTATGGCATGAAACTAAACAAGTCGAAGTGTACTTTCCTTCAACCAACTATGGAGTACCTTGGTTTCAGGGTGGACAGTCAAGGTATTCATCCGACGGAATCCAAGATTGAAGCAATCCGGAATGCACCGCAACTAACAAATCTGATTGAGAAAGAGGCTTTGGCTATCATTTTTGGAATCCAGAAATTCCATAAGTACTTGTATGGGAGACATTTCACGCTGTTTACGGACCACAAGCCACTAACAAGTATTATTGGGCCTAAAACAGGAATTCCTGTACTTGCTGCATCAAGACTGCAGAGGTGGGCCATCCAGCTATCAGCTTACACTCACGAGATCAAGTATAAATCCACGAAACAAAATGCTAATGCAGATTGCCTTTCCAGATTACCATTAGCCGATACCGATGGTCAGAAATCCACTTAACACACATTTTGGACGCGAGAAGCTACTTCAGTGCATATTACTCAGCTAGATAATCTGCCTGTTACATCCAGAGACATATCAGCTGCCACTGTACGAGACAAAGTGCTATCTCGAGTGAAACATTTCACTGTTTGTGGTTGGCCTTCAGTAGGAGATATTTCTCCTGAATTCCTTCCGTATTATAGAAGGAAGGACGAGTTGACATGTAAAGAGGGCTGCTTACTTTGGGGAGTGAGAGTAGTAGTACCCACTCAGTACCGAGTTGAGATTTTGGATAATCTTCATGACTCTCATCTTGGGATTGTTCGCATGAAATCTCGAGCAAGGATTCATGTGTGGTGGCCCAATTTGGATACGGACATAGAGCAGCTAGTTAGAAACTGTGCATCTTGTCAAAGTGTACAACCGGTCCCACCTACAACCAGACAGAATCCCTGGATCTGGCCTTCCTGTCCTTATCAACGGATTCACGTTGACATTGCTGGCTCCTTTATGGGTGAGATCTTTCTTATTGTGGTGGATGCTATGTCCAAATGGCCTGAAGTAGTTCAGATGAAATCAACAACAACAATAAGTATCATAAATGTTTTGAGAAAGCACTTTTCTTCTTATGGCCTTCCCGATCAGCTAATCTCTGACAATGGACCTCAGTTTACCTCTCACGAGTTCAAGACATTTCTGAAGAAAAATGGGGTTAAACATATTCTGTCCTAGACGTACCGCCCAAGCTCTAATGGTGAGGCAGAACGATTCGTCAGAACGTTTAAGACTACTATGAAATCCATGAGGGCATCTACGTCTACTCTTCAACAGCGACTGTGCAGATTTCTGCTGTCCTACCGAACCACACCTCACCGTACAACGAAAACGACCCCTGCAGAACTGTTCATGGGGAGGCGTATTCGTACTCGACTCGACTTACTGAGACCAGATCTTGCTTCTTCATTTCAAAGAAAAGTGTCTCCGAAAGTAGATGCTGTGAGGCGTTTCGAAGTTGGCGACCCAGTCCTGGTGAGGGACTACAGATCTAGAGGTCGTAGCGAACAATGGCTCCAGGGGGTTGTACTAAAAGCATTAGGTCCTGTGACTTACAAGGTTCAGGTAGAGAACTTTGAGTGGAAGCGCCATGTTGATCAGCTGATAACTATGCCAAGTACGCCTGATCTATCAGTAACATCCACTACTGAGGACATAACAATCCCTGATAGGTCTGAAAGTGCGCCAATGTCTGGGGTAGAGAAGATTCCAGTTGAAAGTACCAAGGGGTCATTTCCTGGGGAAATCGGGGTGGAGAGTGTTCCACCTGGGACAAGGCGCCCAGAGACTGAAATTGTACCTGTGACAGAAACAGCGACCCGAAGATATCCTGTTAGTGTCACATTAACACTGCTAGGATCTTAAATACCTGGGTCACAGACCTTGTAACATTCCTGTCATAGTGACCTCGTATAGTGTATTCGTGTGTTGACACTGGATTGAGGTATTGACCTACTGAGCACATTTTAGGTCAGTGTGACATTTCTGTTTCAACGATAAGCATTGATTTGGGTACTTTGCTTATTAAACGGCAGTAATATCGTACTATTATTTCAGGTTACGTTTTTTTGTATATTTTTAAGGGGGAAAAGTGTAAAATATTAGGTTTTGTTTGATAAATTCTGATGGTAAACAGAAGTCGTTCATGAATTGTTATCAGTGGTTCGGAAAACGTTGTTACGTAACGCACGTGCAATGAGTGCTCGGGCTTGGCTACCGATTGTCACTTGTCATCTGATGAATCAAACAAAGTGGGAAGTTGGCAGGTTGTCTCTTGGTCATTGAAAAAACACTACATAAAGTATATTTTGTTACATTCAAGAAAAAGTCAATAGCATTTTCGCATGGGCAAGAACTATCAAACCATGGTTATCTTTTGGCCTTATTGTAACATCAAGGCTTGGTATGCATAAGCTTATATAGATTTTAAATGTGGACCAAAAAATATCACATATTACATATTACTCGCAGCTATTAAACAAGCGCATCCAGTCAGTTGATTCAATCAATTCATTTTACTTAGCATCGTCACCATTTTAATAAATCATAACCTCTCTTACATAGTGTTTTTGATATTCGTGCTGAAGTCAACAACACTCGACTGTATACAATTACAATCTTCACTGATAATAATGGTTAAGCAGAGTTTGTGAATGCTGAGTGACGCGTGTCGGCTCTTTAATTACATTACGTAAACTCTTCCTAACTAAAATATCGTGTAGATGGTGAAGGTTGCTGTTGAATAAATAAGCAACATAAGCCGTCTATTCTTGAGCAGTTTCAAGTGAGTGTTCTAGTTGATCCAAATACAACACAGGGATGTTATATGGTCTGTCCCACGCACATAATATTAATCTCTTCTGAGGCAAGAAAAACGCGAAACACATATTTTTATATTTGTATGATTCTAAATCTTCCCTACGTTTAACGTACAACAATGCCGATAAATATACAATAATACCACCACCAAAACAATTCCTATCCCTCCTATAGGGAGAATGATAAAGGTCTATTTTCAGGTCATTTGTGTTTACAGAATCATCAAGGTGTGTCTCTGTAAAACATACTATGTCATATTCCGAGATTTGCTCATATATACGAGGTAGTTTATATCGTAGACTTCTTATATTTAAGTGAAATATGTATATTTCCTTATTGTGTGAGTTCACTGAAACAGGTCCAGGGTTTTGCTCAAAATCTCCAGCAATAATGAAAAGTAACAAGAGGATAGGTATGATATTGGAGTTAGTGAGAGAATATGCCGAGATATATTTGAATAGAGACTACGGGATAAATAAAAGTATTCAAAACATCCATTGAATAACCAACTGAAGTAGGCAGTGGATGGATGATTGATGATGTATTTTTTCTTTCTTTGGTGAGTTGAATAACATTTGTTGTAGTGCAGATCTATCGA
The DNA here is from genome assembly GCF_023055435.1 of Haliotis rufescens. Lineage (NCBI taxonomy): Eukaryota > Metazoa > Mollusca > Gastropoda > Lepetellida > Haliotidae > Haliotis > Haliotis rufescens. The sequence goes on from NW_025963795.1 coordinate 809,018, forward strand.
TGCTCTGTACGCACTACAAATCAGCCATTTGTTAAAACAGGATTTAGTATATCCAGGCAAGGGCACCGACAGGTTTGCAATTGATTGGTTATGTAAATTTATGTTAATGTGTCTTTTCCATGTATGCATCATCTACCAGATCCAGTATCTCAAAGTTTTAAAATTATAACTTGTAGAAGGAGATGAACCATTGTACCACTAAATAATTGAGTAAATGAAGGGTATTTACATGCAGTGAACTACTTGTGTAAAGAGTTCTTGCGAGTGTGTTGTTCCAGTTCCTCACACCTGACTACAGACTGTTCAAGTTTAGACTCAGTGGTTTCTAATTTCCCTTGCAGTTCATCAATCATGTTTGTTTAAGCAGTCATAACTGAGTTTTGTTTTTCAATGTTGTCAATGAGGGCGGATGTGGCTGATCTTACAGCTTGTTCGTCTGATTCCTCCATGCGTTTAAGGATGTCAGACATTAGTTCAGGAACATTGATGGGTATCAGTTTGATAAAACAATTATCATTCATTGGGCATAAAACACAAATTATACGTATGAATTGTTGATACAAATTGTGCATATTATTACTTGTAATTGATTTGTAAATAAAAGCGACAAAACCCTTCCCACGGTCAAATGAAATCTTTGCAAAAGAAATATTTTGTCCATTGTGTGTTAGCATGTGTTTACCAGTGTTCTGTAACACCGGTGGCACCAATCACAAAACACATGCAAAGGAAAGGAAAGCGTACACTTGAACATACATGAAATCATATTGTACAGGTTAAGCTAGTGTATTGAGTGTAAACCTAGTTCGATGTGTTTGAATAAAATGTGTTAATTATTCATTGCTCTTTTGTGGTTATTTACTAAAATCGCATTTTAGTTCTGTACAAGCTGGTTTCTGAGTTATCACCTTGTAACGACATCAGACTGACGCTTTTTCAACATACAGGAAATATTTAAATACATAAAAGTTATTGTCAATCCTTTTTAAATAAAACGAAAAAATCATGGTACTTATAAAGGTAGACTTGACTCTCTTATAATGAATGCATGTGTATGCGGACAAGTGTTTTGATGAATATTAAAAGACTTTGACAGATTTCTACATTCAGTTATTATCACATAATCATTTTTGTTGATCAGTAATTTTATCAGTAATTTATCGCTTGTTTATTATAGGATTGAGGCAAACAGATTCCAGAATACTGACTTTTGTTGTGACAAAAGTGGTTCAAAGTCAATCTGACTCCAATTGAATTTCAGTCTGATTGTGTTCAGTTAATTGGCAAATCAAATCATAACAGGGTGATCATGGTATCATGTCGATGGTGCTATTGTCATATTCACATATTTAAGAAATAAAATAAGATGTTGCCTCTGATGGCTATGGTCGGGACATACCCATCATCAAATAGACCAAAGATGATGCCTAGGCATATTTATTTTCGATCATATTAATGCCTGTGCTGTCTAGTGTCAAATGTATCCTATTTTATTTAAATACTCTTTCTATTATATTAAAAATAAATGCTATAATTGTTTTTCATTGACATCTCGGCTAAAAGCAGAGTCCATTGTATGAAGTCGATAATACAATAAGCGTGTGTTGAATTATGATACCAGGTGTTCTAAAAAAGATGAACCCCAACGGCGGCACCGGTCGCAAACCCAGACAAAGTCTAAAATGAATTTCATATCTAAGAAAAAGAGGAAATAGCATCGGAATAACCCATTCTGTCCCAGCCAGCTGTCATCCAAAGTCAGTTTGTAGTTGTTCCCACGGGCCTCAAATAACATGGCCATTATATACTCTTAATAAAAAAGAAACACAATACGGACATTTTAGGCCATAAAAGCATAATTAGCGCACCAAGAGATGCAAAATGAAGAGGTTTAATGTGCTATAGTGTCAGTGACAAATTTCCCGAATCAAAATGATTACAAAAAGGACATGCAAACCATAAATCTGGAAACACGTAAAATTCGGAAAAACGCACCCAGTGCATCAACAAAAGGGCAATGGATCTGCACATTCTGCACGTGTAGCAGCACCATGAACGATAGAGCACATGTGGGATGAATTGGATAGCCGTCAACCACAACCCAGACGTTGCAGCAGTTGCCTTTTGCGTTGCAGGCCAAATGGGCTTCCATTCCCCAGGATGTGATTCGCATACACGTCTCTTCCATGGGCAGGAGGTGTCAGGCCGCTATCGATTCCAACGGGGAACATACGCCTTATTGATGGTGGCTGACCTTTACCTTGGACCCTTCCTATGTAACGATAACTGAGATGACTACAATCACCAAGTGTTCTCTCCACAACTTTTTGGCTCAATACCTTGTACGGTTCCTCGTATAAATGTATTTTCCTACCTCTTACATTTATGGCTTTGCGTTTCTTCTTTTGAAGAGTATATAATTTCCCAGAAAAATGCTTGAAGAAAATGGTTATTTGACCATTGTTGAATGATATCAGATGATCGATGTACCTGAGGTTAGGTTAAACGTCAAATTCGTTTGTTTTAAATTGGTCAAACAGTGATTCTGACATGTGGTCCAACCGAATCTCAGTTAATCTGAGGCGGTTGATATTTCCCGAGTGGTCAAATCTGCTTATCATTTTCACCTTGTTGAAATGATACAGTACTGGTACACTTTGCGCAGATATACATTTATTCCTTGGCAAGGTGAAGCAAAACAAATCACACTTTAACTTCGTTTGGGAAAATCGATTTGCCGAGAAATAAGTTCCAGAGTTGTAACATCTCAGAGGCATATTTTTTAACTGTGTTATTTCTAACGCTGGCGGTAATAACAGTCATTTCACAACCAAGTTATAGAATGCAGTGGACATATAAATCGTACAAATTCACCGAAGAAGCAAAAAAACAAACCCAAACAACAAACATCGCGTTTCAAGGATAAAGCAACTGTGCAAAGAATTGTTCAAAGAACAGTGAACTGAGGATAGTAATGTATTTAATTGATCGACTTTAATTGAACATTGCTCCACAACGCACCCAAACGAACTTTAAATGGACATGTCACATCAATGTGGTTTTCCTTTTAGTTGTGCAAAGGTTGCCAGGTGGCAACATGTGCTGATCGTTTCGTCCCAATATGGGAATTTAGAAGAGAAATAGAAGTTCACCTATACAAGTGGAATAAATCCACAATTGGTGGATAAAATTTGTTAATAATAGAGAATAGTGTAATTGATTAGATGCATTAAAAGTTTGAACTTGTTTCAATAGTTTGCTGTTTTGAATTTAAGGGGTTATCTTTACTCCAGCATCTGTACATGTGAAATAATGCAAAACAATTGTAACTTTTGCGCTAATCTGATATTCTCAACGTTTTCAGTTCCAACAAAATCAATAAATGCGCCATCGTGTCACTGAATGTTTTGTCTGGTCAATCACTCGATTGTCTGGTTTGTTTGTACCCAAGCAGTCGCCTTGTTTGTTTTATGCTAATTGTGTGGGTGGTCGGTGCTACGGGTAGAGTAAGACATGTTTACCCTTTTCGCAAACACATAGTATCATCACTGATTTTCAGTGATCCATTCATTTATTTTTCACCAGTATTTTTTCACCGCCCAGTGAAATCAATTTGGGCGGATAATCAAGACTGGAGTTGACATTTAATATCTTTTCTCATCACAATGTGAGTCCAAGTTAACACACATAGTCTATCCACCAATATATCTATTTCTAATTTCCTGTTGTGTCCATACTTGATTCTGGGAATGACTCCATATCCTATGGCGAACTGCATAACAAAGTTTTATTTTGCATCATACAGCTGGAATAATTCTTGTTCTTTTGATGCAGAATGGAGAGAGGATATTTTTATACTATTTATTCTCAGCCTTTGCGAGATAATCAGAACATTTCCAAGGAGGAGGGGTCTCGTCCGCATTGGCTGGTTGCTCTTCCAGCAGAGAGTATCTCATTCTAAACGCCAACTGCCTTGTACCTATCCATGGGAAAGGCTGATGGAAATCCGGAGTCAGTGTTTTATTGTCTTCAAAGCCCCTAAGGCAGCTCTTGTGACGCCTCCGATAACAAGCATTATTGGATTTTTCCTTTCCCTTGCATCTATTAGCCTGAAATGGAGAGGGGGTGTTGGTATCAAGTTGCCCAGGACTGCGCCCTGGAGAAGTAACTCTAGCGTTGCCTCACAGTGACAGCACATCACGGGAATCAAGAGTCTACCGGTGATAAGTCTAGTGGTTGCTTCCGGTGGTGGGAGTAATCTCACTGGACAGATATTGCCCTCCACTGGCTGGGCCTCCCCCAGCCAGGAAGTTCTGCCCGGCTTAGAGCTCTGATAAGACAACAAAGAAGGAAGAAAGAAACGCAAATAGTCGGCTCTTAGGTTGGATGCTTGAACGTTCTCACCATGATGACCTGATAGTCGGAAGACATCCAGGGATGAGTATTTTATGCAAAAACCCACTTCAATGAACAACAAACGAATGGATACAGGAAACACACAAATCAGTCTCTGGCACTCTGTGTGACAGAGACAACACATTCTTCTCGCAACTACAGTTTGTTATGCAGCACTGATGCCTTCTTCCAACCTCAGCACAAGTCCTGGAGATTTCTGGTCCAAGCTCTGGCACCAGATCATCACAAGACGGCGCCACCTCAGTAACATGCTAATCACATCTTTGTACCCCAGTGCAGACTGCATCACAGACCATTCCTTGCAATTGGTCTACTGTATCATCAGATTCTTGTCATAGATGTGGAAGCACCACACTAAGCTAGAGGGAAAAAACTCACATTGATACTTCACACGCGTATCCTTTACTGGTGCCCTGGATGAATATATGGTTACAGAACCTTCACAGGGAGATGCCAAGCAAACATTAGCCATGACACTCCCTTCATTCTCGGCCTTTGAGAAGAAGCAGGGGAAAACTCAAAGTTCACTGCAGCGAGCACAGCCCTTTCACAGAGGAAAATGGCGCAGCACTAACTTAATACAAACGTTATACCCACCAGCTCTCAGAACAGACAGAAGCAAATTCTAGTAAAGAGCAATAATATACAAGAACGGATACTTGCTGCATGTCTGCGAGAGCAGTCAGTTGTCAACCGACGATGAGATCATCTATAATGTTTCGGATGGCATTAAGAAAGACATTGGTGCAACTCAAAGGAAGACATTAACAGTTAAGCAGGGTTGTGTACTTGTGCCTATTTGGAATATTCTTTGCAGTCACGCTGAAGCACACCTTTGAAACCTCGATCGTTGGAGTCACCAACACACAAGATCGGATAGGAAGCAATTCAGTCAGACTCGTCTGAAGGCAAAAACTGAAGAGAGATGATTTTCACAGACGCCACTGCCTCTGACAACCCACTCAACAATGACTATGCAAGGTAAAGAAAGTGTGATGGAAACAGGGAGGCGAGCAGCCTACATCACTCTCCATCAACTTCTACATTGCTGGAGGTGGGGAATCTGTTGCCCTGCCTCGGCTCTATCATCTCAAACAATCTGTACTTGGATGCAGAGCAACCTGAAGATAATGGTATAAATGCATTCTCGTCTTTGTCACCCTCATTTCACCATGACTGTTGTACGCCAGCAAGCCGGGCTACTCCTTGCCTATGTGCATGTCCAGCAGGTCAAGGATGATGCAAACGCTGTACAACTCATTCAGGGATGGAGACGGAGGAGGGCCCCAAGGCGTAGGAGGCCCTGGGTACGGTAGTGGCTGGACATCGGCAGAAGGTTGCAGTATATCATCGGCTCATGCCTGATAGCAACTGATGATGGTTTTTGTATACACTTCGCGCACGTTTGGGCACGCCGTCAGCGCAGTGTACGCGCCTTAGACGCGCAATGACTACACCTAGCAGGCTGTGAGCACTCTGTGAGAGCACAGTCAATTGCCAACTAGAACTCTGTTGGAACGCGGTAGCACGCAACGGGCGCCCCGTAGAAACGCCTCAGTCGCCGTAAGGACAATCTCCATCTCGTGAAAATTGTAAATAAAAGTCTAGTTGGACTGTATATACAGTGGGACAAGAGCGTGTTAACGTATCTCATACGCATTTCATCCCAACAAAATCAGCTTTCATGTGAGGATCACTCATAATCCCTATCACCACTGTACTTTTGTATTTGATACTGACCACTGTCATCATATTATATTTTGCCATTGAATATTGTACTACCACTGTATTGTTTAATTTCTGTGCAGTATTGTGCATTGATTTGTAAACCTAGTTAGTTTTGTAATACATTTGTTAAGTGTATACCATTTGTTGGTTGTTTGTTGGTTTCACGCCAGGTTCTTTTACGAAGAGATTTCTGGGTTAACATATAGTTTCAATTTGGGAATCGAAACACGTAACAGTACCAGCACTTGCTTAATACAAGCATCCCTACTGCTGTGTAATTGTAATAAGCTTCATGCTTGGTTGTTGTTTGCATCCATCAACCAAGTCAGCGAACCTGACCATCCGATCCCGTTAGTCTCCTCTTACGACACGCATGGATTGCTGGAAACCAATTCTAAGTTCACGGAGTGGCCTTGCAATTGTGCTTTGTTCCTTACACCTCATATAAGCATTATAACAACAGTGCATGTGAAGAAGTTGTCATTAACACAATTCCCTTACCCAACTTCTACACTGGGAATCAAAGAATTATGTCGAAATCTAAAGAAAAACTAATCTTTATCTTCCATAAAGAAAAGCTGAAACAATTAATATACAAAATTATGTTTCAGCAATTAAGTCTTATAAAATAGATTTGGACAGAGGGGACTTCATAAATATACTCAACAACAAAAGTTCCTGTGACAACAATATTTTAGTGTATATTTAAAAAAAGTAAGGTTTGGTTTTCAATATTGTAGTACATGAATGGAATCAAGTCACAGAAACGCAACTGGTACAGAAAAGCATGCATTCCATGCAATAGTTGCCTTTTATGCAAGCCCCATGCATTTCACTACCCAAGGATGGGTATAAAAACATGTGCGTTAACGGAATTCCCTATACACTGTTTAGCATCGTGCTGACAACAACCACGCAGAAAAACAATTATTCAACAATACGAAATGCCACGCCTGTACGAAAATGAGCGTCTGCGAGCCATTTGTATGCTTGAAGCAGGATCGAGTCAAAGTGATGTTGCAAGACAATTTAACGTCCACAGAAACACCATTTGGTGTTTATGGCAACGTTGGCAACAGACGAATGCAGTCAGAGACCATCCTCGGGGTGGCAGGCCACGCGTAACCAATAATCGACAAGACAACTGGAACAACACACCTACGAAATCGATTCCAGCCAGCAACAGTGACTGCAAGAAGCATCCCTGGCCTTTGACGAATATCTCCACAAACCGTACGTCGCCGCCTCAGATGTGCAGGGATTGTCGCCAGAAGACCCGCCAGACGTCCCATTTGGACAGAAAACTACCATCAAGCATGTCTACCGTAGAGAGGACAGCGTCTACGCCGGACGGCCATGCAGTGGGGACAAGTTCTATTCACTGACGAGTCTCGTTTTCACCTCAGCCACAGCGATTGACGGATTCGAGTGTACCGACGTCGAGGTGAACGTTACGTCAATCCTGGTGCCATGGAAGAAGATTGGATCGGGGGCGGCAGCGTTTTGGTATGGGGTGGGATTACAGCAAGACAGAGGACCCGTTTGAAAGTGGAAGAGGGAAATCTCAATCGACAGCGCTACTGCGACGAAATCATCGGCCCTGTTGTTCGACCGTTTTTGCGTTGTAATGGCCTAGGCATTAACTTTCAACATGAAAACGCCCGGCCTCATATTGCTCGACTTGTTCAGGATTCCTTTCAACAAAACAATGTGAATGTCATCCCCTGGCCCGCTCACTCCACTGATCTCTCACCAATCGAGCACATGTGGGATGAGATGAAAAGGCGCCTTCGACGTCAACCACGTGTTCCACAGACGCTCCAGGAACTTCGAAACATGCTCCAGCAGATATGGACAGATATCCCACAGGACTTTGTGCGACGCCTGGTTCTTTCCTTGAGACGAAGATGTGTTGCTCGCATCGCAACCAGAGGTGGACACACACGCTATTGATTTGTAAATTGACATTTTGGCATGTACATGGTTTTTTTTATGAAATCACGCATTTTCTGAAGTCAGTATGGCAAATTAAACCATTTGAACACTTACAGGAGTCTTTTATCTGTTGCAAACCGAAATTGTTTCAGATTTGGTAAACAACAGAACTTTGCATTAAATCTTATTCAATGTCACAGGAACTTTTGTTGTTCAGTATAAAACATAAAACATTTCTTACATTGTTCGTAAGTTGTATAATCCCGCACTCAGCAATATTCTGTATGGCGGCTATTATGACAAGGCAAGGCCAGTGACGCAAGAGAAGTATTCACTAAACTGTTAGTTCAGTTTCTGATATGAAAGTCGGTGACAGTAAATTTGATAGCAAGCTTCTTACCACTGATCCAGTAATTCTCGCCTCACAAAGTTTAGGGGGTCATTAATATGTAAGACACAATGTGGTTTGGTGTTTCGTCCGAAGAATAACAAGATGCTATCGAGATAATGAAACATTTACTTTCATTCAATGAAACCAGCACGTGATTCCAACATTGTTATAAATCACTGCCTTGTGCGAAAGAAGAATATGCATGGGCTGCACTTCCCATGAACTGAGTCACTTGTTATAAACCTGCTGTACAAGTAGCCAGGCCTTCAGACCACACAGTATACAACACACTAGCTGTGTGTTGACGACAGATGTCCTTATATGCAGGTGGGCGAAACAAGCACTGGCATTCGGCGACAACACACCTCATTGATCTAGCTTAACACAGGTTAGTTATTCTAAGATATAAATCCGATGTTGCTGTCCAACTCACATTTCAACTGAATGATCTATCAACAGTTACTGTTGACACTGTTGTTTCTATTCAGAAATATAATGTTGCAATGTTGAGCCCTATACTCAACTCGTCCATAGCTAGCTCGTGTAGGCTGCAGTAAAGGGACGATCACATTCGTATCTATGTGGTACCTTGTGTGTTCAAATTGCGCGTTTGTCTGTCGTATTTTTACTTTAGGGGATATATATGATGTCATTGCGACAATATACTCACTCTACAATTAAATTAATCTTTTGTTATTTATTTCCTAATGATTTGCAGCAATGTATATTTACAGAGAAACCAACATTCCTGGTATCCCTTCTAGACGAATGTGTGAAATATTAAAAGTACTTCCTGCTAGGTCTTTTGTATATTTGTTGGATCGTGAAACCAATTTGATAAAAGTGAAATGAAATGTATTTGTTTTTTAACCTTAAGTAGTCCATTGTACACACACGTCAATGACGATCGTTGGTTTGCCCTACTGTCATACTTCACTACCGGTTGACTACCGGAGCCAACGGAATCATGACCTTTTTTTCTCTGCCTAAGAAATAATGCTTTAAATTGCGCAATGCGATGAAAAACATTAGCCTCCTCATTCATGAACAGCATATTTTGCTATGCCTGTTTACACTAAGACGTATTCACTCAAAAACATGTCAGTGAGAGGGGCACAGATTCGGCATGTTCTGAAAATTCACCAGTGGCTAAGAAATGGCTCTAAATGTTCATTATATAATTCTTCTACTTGGAAATAACTAAAATGTCCAGAATTATAAGAGATATTAATTTCCAGTATAGTGGTATGATAATAATTAACGAATTGGGAACACGTCACAACCGGTAGTGAAGTATGACAGCAGATGTTAGGGGCCCCAACGATCGTCAATGACGAAAGGGTAAGGTGGGAAATTTCAACGTTGACGTTTTTGGATCAGTAGTTCGTAATACCGCCACGATTTGTCAATGTTCATTCACGCAACGAGGATCACTGCATATGAGCCTCCTAATGACGATCTTTCGGGCTCCACTTGCATGGCCTGGTCAAGTTCAACCAACGTCACCTCCCACAATATGTGCAACTGTCAATATATAACTTTCTCTATTTAGTCAGTATTTGTAATGATGATAATTATTCATTATGAATATGCAAATATACGCCCACAATGTATGTCTGATATCTGTGTATTATATGTTGCCAATGTATTGTTTGTATTTAGAAAGCTATGTGTGTTCATTATTTGCAGAATCTCCGAGAATGTCAACTAGTCGGAATCGTAAGTGACACTTTTCATATATTATTTGCGGTTTGCAAAATCAAACTTGATGACCCTTTGTTACAAGTGCCCATGTGTTTTGCGGTCTAGAATTTAACTTAGTAGCAGTTCAATCCGTATTCAACGCTAATTCCCGCTATGTTTTCCCCCTTGTCATTATGTGACCATAATGTCATTTGACATAATACTTGTTTTTATTTTAACCATTATGTATGTGTTTTGGTTGCATTGATGCATGGAGTTAATTCATGCCTGTGACATAGAGTTGGTAAAACGGGTTTTGATTCGTCTTTACAGAATCAAAGTCCCCGCGGAGACTGACGGATGACAGGGCTCGTGAGTATTGGTTACACATGTAGTCATGTATCTATTTTTTTCTGACTATCTTTGTGTCGTTTTATGTGTTCCTTTCATGTACGCTACATGCCACAGCAAAAAAAATGCAGTTTCCGGTATCCGGATACCTGCCGGATACCAACGGACACTTACCCAAAACGCGTCCGGGTATCCGGTGGCAGATACCTTGCCGGATACCAGATCTGTGGTATCCGGCATGGACACCTCACCGGAAAGTATGTCACCTGGAATCCGGGTATCCGGCACCGGATACCTCACCGGATACCTCAATCTGGGTGTCCAGGGATCCGGCACCGGATACCTCATTCTGAGTTTCCAAAAACATGTCACAATTTGGGGGGTGCATTTTGTTCAATTAAGTGTGAAACACCTAAAAATATATTGGAAACTAACCATGAAAATTGAACATTGCTGAAGGTATCCGGCAGGTATCCGGATGCAATTTTTCGAGATGTCTTTCTCCTAGTAAATAATGTTAGCCTGGGCATAGCAGATAGCTGTAGTAATATTCTGTGCTATTTTAGTTGTAAATATCCCCTTGAAGTTGAGATCTATGGGCATGTACTTTTGGTGAAAACATTTTTCAAGTTCATATATATTTCAATTTAGATGTTCAGCGTATTAAATGAAAAGCATTCAGTCCTGGTATGATGGTATCCTTACATATCATCTTCATATTCCCAGTTTGTTTTAGCCTAGTGGTTGAAGCATTCGATTCACCACATCGGTACATTGCTTGGTGTCACCCATCATGATATTGTTTGAATTTTGCTCATAAAGTGGCATAACACCATACTCACTCTGACAAAAAAATGAAAGTCATTGGCTATGTGCTCACTTGGGCCTTTGTTCCTGGTGAGATTAAAAGTTTATTTTGGAACTGTATCAATACTTGTTACATCTTGACAGACGAGTTTCAATGAAGTTCGAAACAGAATATCATTAACCCAAATGGGTGCATAAGACTAATGGCATCCACAGAAAACACCTAATAAAGTACTGGTACATAAAAATATCAATGTAACTTTTCTACTGACATGGAACTAAAAACTTCGTTCAGTGAGCTGTATTAATTGTAGGAAAACATTCAGGGCATTAGTATATTTGATATATGTTAGCACCTATGTTATGAATGATCAATATCATATTTCTTTAAAGAAGCAAAACAAAAAAATTGTTTAGATAAAAAATCATATTTATTGATTTTATGACATTTCATTGGTTCAGTAACCAGAGGTGTTTGCAAGAACATTCAAAAACAGAAACAGATGCTTCAATGCCATTTTCTAAATAAACAAATTAGTCAAATCTCAGAAGAATTTCAAGGTAGAAGAATATCTAAAGTCAATTATGTTTGTGCAGTAAACCACAAAAGTCATTCAGATTTGTATAGTCAGCGTCAGTGTACACCACATAAACAGTCTCACTGCTGTGGTATTGATTCCTTTAGACTTGATTAATGTCGTAATAAAACAACCTACAGAATCACACTGATGTGGCATTATTCATGCAGAATCATCACTTTCTGAGGTGAACCTGTTAGTTGTTCTGGGGAGGATTATTCATCATCCGGAGAGTCCTTTGTATGACTTGTCTGATCTGGTGTCATTGTGAAATCCAGGTGCCTGAAACAATTTATAACATCTTTAAAAGCTTGTTATTAAAAATATAAGAAACACACATATATTGACAAAGGGTAAAAATTTGGTTTCTCAATGAGTAAGGTAATGACAATTTATCAAGCAACTGTTAACCAAACCATGTTAACCAATGTAAAAAAGCCATAGCAAACAGTAAATTGTACAGAAAATACAAAATTGTAATTGATCTTCTGAAAACAATTCCTGTAGTGCCATAAGGCAGGCTCACCTGAATTTTTCTCAAATGTTTGCATTACATCAAAACATAAGGAAAGGTAAACAAGGCAATGCAAATTGCATAAAATAGGTTCTTATACATAAAAACAGAACTAAAGTATTTGACGTAATAAGCGCCTCGCTCTAATAAGCGCCCATGGGAATATTTGCTAATATATTGGCTAGTGAACAATCCCAATTAGGACCCTTTCCAATTAATCAATGTATTCAAGACTTATTTATTTGCGTATAATACACACTTGTGTGTGATATGCATTATCATATTTTTATCATTTATCCTATCTTTAATTCAGATTAACAATAACGGCAAAAACTGCCAAATATATTGGTCAAGTGTAATCATAATTTAAGTAGTTCTATTTGGTTTTGGAACTTTTCAAGGGTAATTGTAAATCATTTGATTGTTATAAAGTTACACAGTATTGCATCTATCGTCTGTTTCTAAATACAGTGGAACCTATCTTTGACTTGTGTGACATAATTGAATCATACCCAAAGTTCATTATGCATTGTTATGCATCTGCACAGAGTGGTCAAAGTCCTTGTCACACACATAGTTTGCTACAAGGCAGAATCCAATAAGTACAGTTGAGACATCAGGCTGTATCCAGACAAACTGTCTGATAATCTCAAGTATGGTCTTGGTTGCATCAAGGGGTGTAGCTAATCCTAAATAAACATTAAACAAGTGACATAATCTCTTCTACAGAACACTTGATCAAAGCCTGCCCCACCTTTGATGTTTATCATCTCGTTACGCTCACAACAGCTCATTAGCAAGATGAGCTCAATGTCAACTCATGGTGGATTAGGGATTAACAGGGCAATTAGTGTAAGGTGGGTATTATCACTTGCAATTGTCTGTTAATTACTTAATTGAGTAGTGACGGCTTAATTAGTTTCCAACCACACTGACTGTTATGCTACTTATCAAGTCAGTTTACTGGTAACATGTGTCTGTGGACCAAGGAAATGTATCATGCCAGATACTTAAAAAGTTCTACTCATAAGTAATAAAATAATGACAGTTTTGATATGCAATTCTCCCTACAAAGTCATTTAACATTTGATATACATAAACTGTCTGTTGAAACTATGATGATGCTAATATACAAGTCGCACTAAACAACCTATTCATATACTGGTACCTAGCCAAACAAACATAATTTTTTTTATGTGTATGCACATGCTTGTACACATATACCTCTACTGGCATATCACACATACAAACAATCATTAGATGGATGTAATCGTTCAAAAATATTTTACATACAAAAACAAGTGAACAGATTCTGTAATAGCATGGTTAATATTGGGAGATGTTTTAGCATTTCCATTTTCACAGAATCGAAGGCATATCCTTTCATGACTCAGATCAGCTTGTAGTGATTTAAATTCACATAAAACTGATTCATGTCAAATGACCTATCCCGCATGTGTGGGACCTGTTATAAAAATACCATTCATTACTTATTTGTGTGTCCAAATTATGCTATTATTAGAAATAATAGGTATTATTATACAGCATGGATATGATATAAGAAAGCTTTATATGGAATTGTTGAAAATTATGTACAGGAAAACATTGAAATAAATCAATCAATACGTGCATTTATCTCAGAATCTGGTAGATTTAATCAATATGGACTTCTCCTTCATTATCTACTTATAATCAGATGATTACATTATTGCTCAACTGATAGTTTGCAATAGTATAGAATTAGTATTTTATTAATACTTATTTTGTATTTCAGCATCATTTAGATAAGCCATCGGCTTGTTTGCAAATCCAGTTCACTATAAAAAAAATATATGTTTAAAACACATGTAGTAGAACATATTGCAATAGTTAAGACCCGAAAAGAAGTTATGTGTAGGATCTTCAAAATGGTATCCACAAGAGCAGGTTGTAGAATCATGTTGGTGTTTGTTGTTTAACTCTGTACTCAGCCATATTCCAGCTATATGACGGCGGTCTGTAAATAATCAAGTCTGGACCAGTCTATCCAGTGATTGACATCATGAGCATCGATCCACACAATTGGGATACAATGACATGGATCAACCAAGTCAGGGAGCCTGATCACCAGATCCATTAAGTTATCTCTCACAACTAGATAGGTTGATCATGTTGATGGGGACTAACTTCAACCTGGAATCCCCACGTGAGTAAGTATGCGGCTGTTAGCTTTGTTTGATGTTTAACGCCACACTCAGCAATATCGCAGCTATGTGGCAGGAATCAAACCTGGGTCTTCAGCACGAAGAGTGAACGCTTCAACCGCTAGGCTACCCCACCACCAAAAATTCCCCCATGATAAAGTTGTCATCATGGTTATTGTTCAACTAGTTCAAGTGAAAATGTTCATACCCTTAAAATGTCTTTTCTTCCACTTCACGATGATCTCTGATGCAAAACTTCCCTGTAATTAAAGCTGTTCTTGATTCTTCACATCTGGAAAAATATGTTGAGGCTATTAATCATTCTCACAGAGTACAGGGAGTATATGAAATAAGACAGTGAGTCACATTAGCATACAAATTATCCAGTTAAAGTAAACATATTTCTACATTATATACATAAGCAAATACTAACATATGATAGACAGGCTACTTGTCATATAAAAATATAATTATACATTTACTTACATGTTGGCTATAAAAGTTAATGTGTCACATGTGACAGGCTTACATGTGGTAAATTACTTTAATACGTGATCATTGTAATATTCACATATTCCTTACCTTAATGTGTCACTTCAGCTGCCAGCATGACCTCAGCTGCAATCTCAATATTTGGCCAGTTTTGACGAAATGACCGATCGTGTTCAGTGTATAAGCTGGGCCTCGTCTCTAATATAACTTGGCGCAAGTTGACGACGCGCATAGAGAGCCGGGAACCAGCTTATGTCGTGTTAACCTGGTTCCCGGCTCCCTATGCGCGTCGTCAACTTGCGCCAAACAATAATGTGATATTAGAGACGGGGCCCAGCTTAGTGTTAACCCGGAACAAGCCATTTTACCCATATTCCCCTACGGTCCAGGGCGCCATTTTAGAACATGGATGTAAACAAACCTCGTGTATCGATATACACTGTGATTCTTGATTACGATAAGCTTACCTCGTGTATCGATACATTGTTCTCATTCACCTCCACCACGGAAATGCCGGCCGAAGTTCCTCTCAGCCATCCACAACGCGGAAGTCAACAGTATTTGGAAAGGCGATTGGCATTGCCAGGTACGTAGCAGGGCTTCGAGGCCTTATGATTTCTGTGCAGAGATCTTATGGAACGGATTGATGTAGATATTTTCCTGCTCTACATACTTTACCGTAAACGCCAAGGGTCCTTTTTTTAGTATTATGGTCAACTGTTTGTTAGCATAAGAGGCGTAATCGATTTGTGGTCAAAACAAGATGATCCAAATTAGATCCGCTTTTTTATAGATAATGAAGAAAAGTACCAAGATCTAGGAACGATTATTAACTCTTAACTTTCGTGGGATGCTAATACAGATTATAATTTACAATAATGGCCACCAAAGACTTTATTTTTTTTACGCTTAGGATATTGTTATAATTACACTGTTATGTCCTTGTTTTGTATAAGCTTCATAACTTAATGATTCAATATTTCATGGAATGACTCTGACCTTGGCGAGGATCTTTTTTGCAACAAGTGATTCCTTATGTAAAGTGTATGTTGAATGACCCTGGCTTTGTTGTCAAATAATTGTTTGACAGTTGTTAAATATGGGGTTATGTTTTATCTCTGAATGTTTGGGATGAAATATTTTAATAAGGACAGTTCTAAGTTGGAAACTCAACTGGGGCCTTTTCAATTGAATTCAATGTACAGCATGTACAGTTTGGACATTTCTCTAATGTGAATGCTACTTATGTTTGCAGAATGTCTGGATGAATGAATGAGTCAGTCATCTGCACAGCATCAATGGAAAAAGGGAAGCAATGAGGAACAAGAGAAGAGTAGCAGTGAGTGGTAAATATTTGAAATTATTCTGTTTGGTTCATCATGTTCATGTAGCTATTCTGCAAATATTTCTTCAGTTTGCTTGTTCTTTATCACCTGTTGGCATGGATGGCCTAATTATCAAAGGCACTACAACTTGCTGTGCATAGTTGCATCTCTTGGGCTTGACAGAAACCGATGGTCGTGGGTTTGAATCGAGGGTAGCATCATACACTTGCTTGTGGGTTTCATCAAAGTGGTAAACATGTAAGACCTGCATCACTTCGGGCTTTCTTCCCACATCAAGCTTACATGCCGTGATATAACTGGAATACTGTTCAAAGAGGCGTTAAACCCAATTCACTCATTTAACACCACATCCAGCAATAGTTCGGCTAAATGACAAGGATTATAAATTAATCAAATCTCAAATCTCAACTAGACAAACCAGAGATTAATGTTATGAGCTCGATCCAGACACACCGATGATGACTGTTATGGACAACATCCCATGTTATTGGGTACGATTACGAGCTTTCAATGAGCCCATTTGCTACCTCATCTATTACTTTGGCTTGTATGGCAAGCAGAGGTTGCTAGGAACATTTTTAAGAGATGTCAGTTAATGATTGTTTCAACTCATCAGCATGGAACAATATATATCTCAAATGTTTGGTATATAACAAAACTCAAAGATGATAAATTAAGTGAATTTGCTGCCTTTTATCTGTAAGTACATGTTGCAATAATTCTTTTCTTTTGCTACAATCTTTATACATAATTTTGCAGAAACTGAAGTCCAGCTTGAGATACCCGGATGACAGGTTGACAGTCTGGAAGGACCCTTCCAGATATCCGAAGTGATTGGCAGACAGCGATGAGGAGAGTCCTGTTATTTCAATGGGAGCCTACCGAGAAGTTATATGCCAATTGACACTGGGACACACTCACAAAGGGTGGTCAGGCAAATGTGAGAAGACCAACCAATGCCAAGTCGGAGTGGGATCCTTCAAGGACGTTGAAGAAATTATTGTCTTTGGCCATGTGGTAATCACTTGAAAGGAATGATGTTTGCGACTGCTTGTCTATAAATGTGGACCCAAACACCAAATAAAATGTTCACAATTCTACTAACACAATGCAACAGGGATAGAGCCCATCTGGCCTCCCCTCATCCTGGTTCCTGTTTTTCCATGGCAATATAGAAGGAAAAGGATGTTTGGGGGCAAGTAACTCTGAACTGGTGAGCATGGTCTGCTGATGCTTTCAAGCGAACAGTTATCCCGCTCTGTTATGAGTATTGAAGAATAGGAGGAAAGTGCATACATTATATGAACACTGTTCAATGTGTGATATATGCATATAAATAAAAGAAATTGATAATTTGTTTGTTGTTTGTTTCTTTAGCCAGCTGTGTAAATGGGGATTTTCCAATATTTTGCCTCAGTTTGATAGCCACAGTTATCGTATAAAACCATGCATTGCTTGGACATCTTTGGAATAACACATTGATCTGCTATGTCAAAGGTCAATGTCACAGCCAGACAAAAAAATTGTTAATGGCCAAACTCTTCCTTAGGGCAGGGATAGAAGTTGGCAACAGGTCATACACTTACTTTTTATCCCCGGGCATATAATACAGGGGATATAGTGATCAGCCTGTCTGTCCGTCTGTCCGTCCGTAATCATTTCCTTTTCCGGGGCAGGATTCCCAAACCATTCAGTGTATTTGATCGAAACTTGGCAACTCTTATCAGGCACATACTGAAGTGGTGCCTTTTGATATTTTGGGATTTTTCTAATTTTTATTTTTTTAAATTTTTATGGAATGAAGTTGGACATAGACTCAATTGGGGATGGGGTTCGTTTCCGGGGCAGAATTCGAAAACCATTCAGTGTATTTGATCGAAACTTGGCAAAGCTATCATGCACATACTGAAGTGGTGCCTTTCAAATTTTGGGATTTTTCTAATTTTTTTTTTTTTTTTTTTTAATGGAATCAAGTTGGACCTATACTCAATTGGGGATGAGGTTCATTTCTGGGGCAGAATTCGAAAAACATTCAATGTATTTGATCGAAACTTGGCATTCATATGGATGCGAACATGGTGGATCTTTTGTGGGTAAACAATGTATGCTTCTTAAAGAACATTCAACTGTTGACCCATTACATACAGAAATGCACTAGTGGTTACTTTACAGACAGCTGCCGGGGGGATATGCCATCTTTCTGATGACTCTTGTTCTCTAATGTGCCTTTTCCCGCAGAAGTCTTAATAACTCTTATACACATAGTTGTATATCATTGTCATATGTTTGTCAATATTACACTGAATGAAGCACTTTACAATTGTTTTTTAAATAGTCACAACTGATATTGAAGGTCAAATTAGCTTTCAATGTCTTTCAGTAAAAATGTTCACAGTAACTGAGGAACAGCTCTCTGTAGTGTGATGAAATCTGGTACATGTCACCCTCAGAGTGAGGCATATTGTGTTTCAAACTTAAATGAAGCTGGTATGCTCATAACAAGTACTTGTACCTTTACAAATAATCATATTATCATCTCACTAGGACCAAAGGCCCAAGTGAGCACACAGTCGATGAGTTTATACTTTCACTCAGAATAATCTGGAAGTCTGAACATGAAATTAAAGGATATCATCATACATGTATTAGAACTGATGTTTGTTCATTAAACAGCTTAACATCTAAAAAGAATTATAGATGAAATTGAAAAAAATTGTCTTCTCCAAAAGTACATGTCCATAGATCTCAACTTTAAGGGGATATTTACAACTAAAATGACACAGAATATTACTACAGCTATCTGATATGCCCAGGCTAACATTATTTACCAGAAATAAGACATCTCGAAAGTTTGCATCCGGATACCTGCCGGATACCTGCCGGATACCTTCAGCAATGTTCAATTTTCATGGTTAGTTTCCAATATATATTTAGGTGTTTCACACTTAATTGAGCAAAATGCACCCCCAAATTGTGACATGTTTTTGGAAACTCAGAATGAGGTATCCGGTGCCGGATTCTTGGTATCCGGTGCGGATCCTTGGACACCCAGATTGAGGTATCCGGTGAGGTATCCGGTGCCGGATACCCGGATTCCAGGTGGCATACTTTCAGGTGAGGTGTCCATGCCGGATACCACGGATCTGGTATCCGGCAAGGTATCTGCCACCGGATACCCGGACGCGTTTTGGGTAAGTGTCCGTTGGTATCCGGCAGGTATCCGGATACCGGAAACTGCATTTTTTTTGCTGTGTGCCGACCATAAAACCTTCTGAAAGCCTTACTAAAGCCCTGAATGGTGCCTTGCAAGTTGAAGTCTTCACTCTTGTCATACAGTCTGCTGAATAGTCTTTTGTCACTCTGATCAAAACACGAAAAAGATGAGGCGGTTTCACTAATTTATTTTATTTCTAGTTCAGGTTGGTAATTTGCTATTTGACCGCTGTTGAACGAAATCATATCATTAACGTAACTGAAGCTTGGCCAACTCCTTTCTTAGGATTTTACTTCGCTTGCACAACGTCGCTTGAAATTATCTCTTCAATATTTAACTAAATTACGTTCAAACCCATCCAATACAGCACATAATTGCGTCTTTAATCCACTTGATGAGGAACTCACATTACAGCGGTTAATATTGATTTAGACATCATATCTCCATACGAGCTTCTGTCTACTCCACCTTGGCAATTAGTCAGTCCTGAAGTAGACCTATCTCTCACTAAGTGTAAAAATTCTGACACAAATCAAATAATATATCAACAGGAATGTGTACAATTACGAACTAAATATGAAAGTCATCGTTCAATCTTTACAGATGGAAAAAAAGGATGGTGGCAATGTTTCGAGTGCCACTGTCGTTAGATCGAAAATCATATCTTCCAGGATACCTTATAATAGTTCTATTTTCACTGCCGAAGCCAAGGCTATCCACATTGACTTGGAATACATTCAGCGCCAATCTAAATATAAGCAATTCATTATCTTCTCTGATTCTCTCTCCTGTCTTCATGCACTTAAAAGTATATCATCAAATCATCCAATAATACTTGCTATTTTAGAATTATACAATGATCTGTCTAGTGGCCAGTTCCACATTGTCTTTTGTTGGTTACCGAGTCACGTCGGCATAGTGGGTAACACCAGGGCTGATGCTGCTGCTAAAGCAGCTCTTGATAAGCCGATCTCCCCACTTCTGATTTCACACTCTGATTTTAAACCATCAATCAAAGTGTATATAAGACAGTTCAGGCAAACAAAGTGGAACACCCAAGTGGGTATAAACAAACTTCATGAAATTAAACAAACTTATTATACCTACTTGGGATGTCAATCAAGACGTGATAAAGTCGTACTACGACGATGTCGAATTGGCCATACCCGTTTTACTCATGAATACCAATAAATAGGCGAGGATAGTCAATTTTGTGTCCCTTGTGATGAGAGAATCACAGTCAAGCATGTTTTGCTTGACTGTGTAGATTTTTCTCTCACAAGGGATATCTATTATCATTCATCTTCTTTAAAGGATCTTTTTAATAATGTAAATGCGCACCTCATTATTGTTTTTTTAAAAGAAATAGAACTAATGGATAAATTTTGAATAATTGCTATGTCTTTTAAAATTAGTGTAATATTATCATCAACTGAGATTATAGATGGTGGTGTCACTCGGGGGTTAAAGTAATTTACTAGTATTGTCCTCCTGCCAGTGACACATGAATCCATTATCAATCAAAGTATATAATATTGACTAGTGTTTTAGAAATTATGATGTGTCTTTTTAATATTGGCTATCATATCGTACAGCCACTGGTGTCCAAAGTGATGTGAGGTGGTCTAACTTTCGTTGCTGGTGGTTTATAGCCTATTTCAAATTGATATCATTATTCTATGTAATAAATGGTGTTTTAAATTTGATCTTGTTTGTTTTATTGTTTAATTGTGATATTTACCCAACCATTTTACTTTCCTTTCACAGGAATTATCTTGTTCTCATTGCGATATGGCTGCAATATTGCCGATGCGATGTAAAATATTAACTCACTCACTCACTCACTCACTTATGATTAAACAATTCCGAAAAGAAATTCCTATGAAACCTTGATACAGTGTTATTCATAATTTCTTGTTTGCAGTGTCCCCACAGAGAGTGACAGTATTTCGAGCCCGTAAGTGTGCAATGATTGTTTAAACAAATAGTAAAATATTAACTTGTGCTTTCATTGTATTTTTGTCTTTTAATGTATTGAGTTCCTCTCTTCGCAAACCTGAAGAAAAGTAGGGGAGTGTGGTTCACTATCTACATGATGGTTCACATGACAGGTTCACTATTTACATGAGGGTTTACATGACAGGTTCACTGTCTACATAAGGGTTTACATGACAGGTTCACTATCTACATGATGGTTTACATATCAGGTTCACTATCTACATGATGGTTTACGTGACAGGTTCACTATCAACATGCTGGTCTACATGACAGGTTCACTATCTTCTTGAGGGTTTACATGACAGATTCACTATCTACACGATGGTTTACATGACAGATTCACAATCCACATGATGGTTTATATGACAAGACTATCTACATAAAGGTTTGCATGACAGGTTAACTATCTCCAAATGGGTTTCAATGACGGGTTCACTTTCTACGTAATGGTTTACATGACAGGTTCACTCTCTACATGATGGCTTGCATGATTAGTTCACTATCTACATGAGGGTTTACATGACATATTTACTATCTACATGATGGTTTACCTGATTGGCTCACTATCTACATTGTCACTATATATCTACGATTTCTTCTTCGACCGTGGTCAATTTATTATCATCATTGCGAGTAAGATTGTATTGAGTGTTTTTATTGAGTCTACTTACGCCAACATCACTTAAATCTCCTAGATTACCTGTGAATGTAGCTTCTTTCTGCTTGTATGCATTATCTTGTAAGTGTAAAGGATATAACTTGTCATCGGTACCGGGTTTACCGAATCCTTCTGTGTCTCCAAGATCAGAGAGTGCAATTGTATTACATTGTCAAAGGTTATGCAATCTAGGGCCTAATGAATCAACAATTATTTATAATATGGAGTGTTACACTCAAGTATCCTATATGTACAGGTTGATGTTTTACTTTTAATACAGAAATTTTGAGATCTGAAATAATACCCAGCTTTAACTTTTTATATTGTAATGATGAAAAAGATTCCGTTCTACCGCTATTGTATTTTTCATCTTTGACTGGAACTGCTCTCAGCAGAGTTGAAGGACTTTCAAGTTGAACATTATCCGTCGTACTGTTCTGATCAAGATGGATGCACAACTTTTTATAGGGACCTAAATCGGGTAATTTAAATCCATGCCGTGTTTCGTTGGGTGGTACTTTTATTCCTGCTTTTACAAATCCAAGTGTATCTGATACGTTCCCCATAAGAATTATATTCTTTTCTCCAGTGCTTAATTTCAGCATCCCCTCCGACTCCTTTTGTGTGAGACTAGCTCCAAAACGCTTAAAAATGTCATCATTGAGTGAGCATATTCTGTTATACCCAGACATAATAATGCGAGTGTTATCTCTACCTAATTCACCTATTACAACCTCATTATTACCTCTTGCAGTACTTATATTGGTCCACCACTGGTAATACATTACATCGCATAGAGCGACTACAAGTTGACCAGCTGAGTTATTGATAGTATGAAGCAGTTGACTAGACTGAACATTTGTTGTTCCTGGGAGTGTAACATACATATTAAATATGCAAAGATTCTATATCATAACTTAAATATGAAATCAACTCACATTACTAATCAGTCGATTTTAGTAAGTGCCTCTGGTGCTATTTTTTTTGTTAAATTCACTGATATCTTTGAAAAATACAGGGTCACGGCAATCCGATGCAATTTTGGCAGAACCAGTTAAACTTTGCCATACCCTGTTCCACAACAGGATGTGGTGTATCTCTTTATGCCCCAGGATTTCAACTAAATAAGTCTGTTTAAACATTTCACGTGTACTATCAGATTGGACGTATACTTAAAGAAATTAGTGCCCCATAACCGCAGGATCGAGCATGGAATTCCACAAATAATCCATTCAATAGGTTCGTGTATGAGCGTATTTGTCAAGAATTTAATATTTCTACGAGTAAGGATTGGCGTATTAAACGACTTAACCATGGTCTAGGGGTTCCGTACAGTGGACAAAAAACTGTTTAAGAAGAAAGCGATGATTTAGTTAAATAAACTCAACCATTCAATCCATTTAAGTTGTTACAGAAAAACAATCTTTTTGTAAGAATGCATTATCTTTATCATTGCTGGGTACTTTCGAGTAATGATTGGAAAGGAGATCTTATGAGTTTTAAGAGTAGTTTAGCTTATATTGTTACAAAATTTGTGCAACTAAACAATACCGCAAACGCTTGGAATGAATTTCTTGATGATAAAACAGAAAATAATTTTACTAGCCAAGGAGTTGTAAGAGTTAATGAATCAATAAGAACTTATGTATGGGCAATTCTTGGTGCACAATCGCAAACACGAACTGAAATAATTGGTTCTGGGACGGCGCTCAATCCACAAAAACAGTTTGTCGCAATTGTGGAGTATGCTATCAAATCACCAGTTGACATACCATCTTCTATAAAGCATTATCAAGATGTATTACAGTACGCTCAATCCAAAGTAGACTACGTTTACTCACCGGGACTATACATATCTCCGAGTAATATGGAACTTCAGATCGGTCAAGTAATCGGTTATGATAATAACATTGTTATTGCTTCCAATCAACAAAAAACAGGTATAAATTCAGATATTAATACCGAATTAATAACGAAAAGAAACACAGGTTGAACGGGAATAGTCAAGCCCAGTTACCACAACAGCCATCTACTGACGCACAACCACAAGTGCCACCACATATTCCCTCTAAAAATCAACAACATATCCTCGAAAAAACAGCGATTATAGTAGGTGGAGTTGCAACTGGTTTAATCATGATTTGGATAAATAGTCTTAACGGATAAGTACAACAGTCAGGCAATTGCTACGATCAGTGCCCACAAGTTTTGACAAAGCAAAGTGGCGGTCTTAGCTGATAAATTCAACAGCCAGGAAACAATACTCCCTATTATACAGGGAAGTGCAGACGCGGTTTTCCCAGCAAGCTTTCCCAGTGCTTCTCCTAATGATTTTAAATGCTTCTTTATCCACTCTTTTACACCATTTTTATCACTAGGCGGTGTGCCACCTCCTGTTCCACTGCCACCGGTTAACGGGAGAGTAAAAGTCGATATAATAAATCCTAATGCGGTTAAAATACTGGCAATGGTTATCCCCTGTTCTCTGAACAATGTTTTAATTTTTTTGGCCAGTGTAGTATCATCGTTGAGGACTTGATCAATAGTTTCTCGAATTCGACTGATTTGTGAACCAAGTGCCTTTTTATTCTGGAAGCAGCCTTGAGGCGGGTTCGATCTTTCGTCTTCTAAGTTACACAATCTTTCTGCAACGCGGCGTCTACTGAATTCATCACCCACCTGTTCAAGTTTTGTTTTCTCATAAGCTATATGCTTGTCGAGTTCGGATAGCTTGGCTATATTATTGATCAGTTTTCTTGCATTGTTTGCATTGCCTTGGCAAGACCTCGTAATTCCCAGTCTGAGTATGGTGATACCTGTAAAGTGGAATTATCGTAGTTAGTATCCAAGATTTCTCCGAGTCTGTCCGAGGCCAGCTTAGAGCTTTCGTCTAAATTATCGTTATCTATAGTACCGAGTTCAGCACGCACAGTCTTAGGAACCTTAGTAGTGTTCGCAGAAAGTTTTTCTCGTGAGTAGTCTACAAAACCTAATTCATTACGAACAATGTTGATGCCGTGTTTACTGGCTATCGTAGACAAGGCTAGGGGCTTACGAGTACGAGAATTCATAAGATCAATATCCAGAGAGCCATGCAGTCGCAATATTCCTTTACTATCTATCGTAAACTTTGGATAGTCACGACCTTTTTGAGTTTCTTTTAAGGCATCCTAATAATCATTAACGGTTGATTGCAAAAGTTCATCGTTAAGATTCATAAAGCTGGTTTCATCAGTACCCTTTTTGATTGTACTCAAATTGTACTAGTTATCTAGATTAAAATCATCCATTTTTATATTAAACATAAGGTTACATAATTTCAATATAACAATGTCTTCGCAATACAGACGCAAGTTAATCTCACAACGTAGACTTCGGGATCCATTAGGGGTCAAAGCAATTCGTCAGTCGGTAACTAAAAAACCTGAGTACCATTGATCAGAATCAAACACTCCTGGTTCACTTTCCTAATCTCGGCGCAAACAATGTGTTAGTTTCAGGAACTGCCCGACTATCATTTACAATTAGTTTGAATTCTACAGACGCTAGCAGAGAGCTTGTTCAGAACATATGTCGTGCGATTGTTAAGAAAATCGTGATTAAAAATAGCAGTAATGAGGTTTTGAGTATTGACGACAGCATTGTCTTTTTCTGTTACATGGATCTTTGGAGAACGGCTAAAGAATGGGAAAACTTACAGTACTAAGGTATTTGTAATCGGAACACATTGCGACTGCGTGTGGGTGCTGATAGTGGTGATAATACCCTCGTAGGAGATAAGGCTGTTGCTGATGCATAAGTTAACGGATTCTGTATTCCACTAGACTTTGAATTACTTGATAGTCACATACCCTTCTATCAAGCATCCCAAGGCGATAGGTTAGAATACGAACTCACTTTTAATGACTATGGTAGAGTAATCAGAACTGGTGGTGAAGATGCTAGCTATTCCATTGACAATATCTCGCTGGAGTACTATATGATAACGGATCCCAAATTAGCCAGACAAATTCGTAACCATTTTACCGGAAGTTTAGCCATTTTGTACGATCGCGTGCTGCGACATCGAAAGATCACAAGGGACAAAAAAGATACGATGTGGAATATCAATCTAAACGTTCCCACGAGGTCGTTGAAGGGTATTTTAATGTTGTTCGAGGACCCCTCGTTTATAAGAAATACCGAGAAGTTCTACAATCCCAATATTACAAAAGTAGAATTGACTATCGAGGGCGTTCCTAATCAACTATATAGCATAGGAATGCTAGCGTATCACCAGTGGGATGAGATTAAAAAACTTCCTTCTATAAAACGTTCCCCGGAAGTTATCGCGGTCGTGAAAGATCTGTCTCTCGGGGATGTATCGATGGCTGAATTCCTTACCACGAAATATGCACTATGGCTCGACATGAGAACCACAGACGATGACCAACTACATGGTATTGGGTGGAGAATTGAAAATGCTAGCCAGGTTGTTACTATGCAGATGACAATGCTCTTCGAAGAGGCTGGTAATTTAAACATATATTTGTACGTGATTATGGATGCGCACCATAATATACAGGATGGAAGATTCGTGCAAGCGATCTATTAATATTCTTTTACCTAAAGAACCGCACTGTGCTATCATCTGCGGGCAAATGGGTTGTGGAAAAATAGCTTTTATTCTAGATATTTTACAAAGTCATTATCGGGATGTTTTCGGCCATATTATTATTTTGTGCCCGACTATAAGCGTCAATAAAACATACCTATCGAGAGATTGGGTAATGAATGATCCCGGGGTGCACAGAGTTGATCCGGGCTATCGTTTACAAAACTGTTTATGAGTATGTCATGAAAAATACAAAGGAGAATCAACCCTTTTCATAATAGACGACTGCAGTGCGAGTAAAGAACTAACCTAAAAAGAAAGATATGCTTTCATATTTAGCATTCTCCGGGTGACATACTCAGCGTTTGGGTACTTACTAAAAAATACAACGTTGTCCTGAAAGATCTCAGAGAGCAGACCAAATGGGTAGCCTTGTTTCATTGCAAAGACCAAGATTCATTTGAGGAATGTCCACGCGAAAATGATGTTATTTATACCAAGCTCGAACGAGATAAAGTCAGAAAACTGTTAGCAGAAACGAAGCATTGTAAACGCGTATTAAAAATCAATCAACCAGCTGCTTATGCAATTGCTTAGCAAAAGTATAGCAACTGCTGAGCAAAAATAAAGCAAATGTAGCATCTGCTAAGCACAAAAAAGCAAATATAGCAACTGCTAAGCAAAAATATAGCAACTGCTGGACAAAAATATAGCAACAATATAGCACAAATAGCAAAAATATAGCAAAAATAAAATAAATTGAACATTAGTGGTTATTATGTAATAATGTGGTTTGAAATCCTCATTCTTTCGCAACAGTTTATTATTTTGGGCTGTATTGGATATGTCATATTTTATTATGTTAAACTTCAATATCTCCTTAGGTATTACATTATGGAATGTGAGGAACTTATCGAACAAATGCTCAAAGAACCTGATCAACATACAGATAAATCTTAGATAAACATAGAGAAAGACTCGCAGCTTTGATAGCCGATTGAAAATGTTCCCAATATTTTGGGGAAAATTATACAACTGAAAAATTTGTAACATGACCGATGAAGAAATTAAAAAACTGTATGCGCATTACGAGTCTAGACTGGGAGCTACCATGACTAAAACAATAGGTTTGGTTATGTTACAACTATACACAGTCGTAGCTAGTATGTTTCTTCCTATCCCTGCAGAACATCGCATGTATTTATCTCAAGAAAGACCCTTTCATTGAACACGCTATAAGCACAGTAAGCTGTGAGTTTTATCATAGATACGGAATGTTCTTAGCGCTGGTGACCACCGCTTTGATAACGGCTAGGTATTGTCAATTTAAACATACATGACCACTTACTAATAATGGAGACGGAAATACAAACCCCGATTACATCACATGCCAACGAGGAAATAACACCGATTGCGCAACAGATTGTGAATGAGGAAATACCAGCCAGAGTGACTAAGAATCCTTGAAAAGTCGCAGCTGGTAGGAAGGGTGTGAATACTGAACATAGTCGTCCGATTAAAACTTGGGCTCCCTATGTACTAGGGCTTGTTGCTACAGCAGTAGTATTGTTTTATAAGAACGGAGATGAGAAAACGTCACCAGCGATTGAACAAGCACAACAACAAGTTCAATTAGAGCCCTCATGTAATGTTATAAAAGCATGACTACTACAGTTACAGATGATAAAATGCTGGTAAACGCAAGGTATCATTCAGCGGTGGTCAGTGGCTTGGCCATTGGCTATGCACGGAGAGCTAAAATGATTACTAAAGCCACATCACCCAAGCTAGATTTTAATGGTTATGATATCAGGATGATGATATTTGATATTGGATTGGCAATGCCTACAAAAGTTATGCTAATTAAACAAGGGCTTATCCCAGAAGATATAATGAAGTAATTAAAATTTTGAATATTTTATATTATTGAACATTTGAATATGGCATCAATTGCGATGATGGTCGGTGGAGCTATTGTTAATGCTCCACCTTTTTCGGGGAATCATTTTTTATTTTCTGGTTTGAGAGGAGAGGAGCAGAAAAGACATAAAAGAAAAGACATTAAAACAACTCGAAACAGCCCAGTCACAATGGGCCAGAAATAGGATGATAAGATTAGATTTTATTAATGATGAACTGCGAAAAGAGGGGCATTCAATTCAAACATTTAAGGATGTTGAATCTGCCATGCACGAATACTTCCTTGTTTATGGAAAGAAACTTGACCCAATACTGAGACCAACAATAAGTCAGTGTTATACACCGTCAGAGATAGCATTTATAGTGTTGGGAATAGCCATTAATAACAACCCTGACTACTCAGCTATAAATAGCACTGACTGGCTGTTCAGCTATTAATAACCCTTACTACTCAGCTATTAATAACCCTGACTACTCAGCTATAAATAGCGATGACTGGCTGACTGCTTATGTTAGACTGGGCAGGACCCGGCTGATGACATGCATTTAGACAAATGACACTAGAAGTGTACATTTATCACAATGGCGAGGGGCACATCAAGATGTAAATTCATACGCATGGGTCAATCACAAATTTGTGAAAAAAGCTGTATGGCGGATTTTTGTGGAATCCATGCCTTTGCAATTAGAAAAGGGCATATTAATTATTTGTGTTCTGTATGTGGGATTGGGGTCAAAGGTAGTTACAGATGAAAGAGTCACAGTGCTGACAAGAAACGGTTTCAAATTATTTATGAGAGGAAAAAGGCTTACCGAAATGGGTAGAATTCAAACCAATTAGAGATATCAGAGGATACAGGGAACTTTAGAATGCTGGACTAATAGAGGTTCGGGTTGGGGTGTGGGTAAAATTGATCATTTATATTTAGATATAGCAAATTATATGGCTTTCAAAAGGTGGATCTTTATATAGATTTACCCTCGTATTATAAAAAAAAGCCATAATTAATGTAGCAAATAAAGGCGATGACTGTTTCAGAATGATGATAATATCTGCATTGTTCCCTGTAGACAAAAATCCGGATAGACCTTCGAGCTATCCCCAAAACCACAGACTAAACCTTGATGGTATACATGAACCTACACTAATCTCAAAAATTGATAAGGTGGAAAAGCAAAATAATTTAGCTATAAATGTTTTGGGATATTCTTCGAAAGGAATTGTTGTGCACAGGATAAGCTCTGCCCAAGAACATATTCCCAGAATCTATTCATTTCTGATAGAAAAAGATGGTAAATATCATTATACGTGGATAAAGAGTTTAAGCAGGCCATTATGCGATCAAACAAAACATGCAGGAAAGAAATATTTCTGCAAAAGATGCCTGCATCAGTACAGCAGACAAGATCTATTAGAAGCGCATAAAGAAGACTGTAGAGGTGTTGGACAGACTGCTATCAGGATCGATATGCCTAAAGAGGGAAAAAATATACTAAAATTTGACCATTGTTGTAATCAAATGCCAGTACCGTACATAATTCACGCCAACTTCGAAGCACTTATCAAACCTATAGAAAATACCAACCAAAGCAATCAAGATAGTTTTACGTAAAAAACTCAAGAACATATTCCTTGTGGGATTGGATATATAGTTGTAAGGTATGATGGGAAAACAAACCCGCCCATGATTTACAGAGGTCCCGCAACGGGAAAGTTCCTAGAATATCTACAAAACGAAGAGAGAATAATCAGGGAAAATTCATCATTTGAGAAACCCATGTGTATGATGAGGGATGATTGGAGGGCCTATAAGAAGTCAACTGGTTGTCATGTTTGTAATAAACCCCTAAATGGGGATTCTGTAAGAGATCATTGCCACTACACGGTTAATTATTGCAGAGCCGCGCATAACGAGTGTAACTTGAAACTAAAAATGAATTCTCAAACAATACCCATCTCCGTCGTATTTCACAACCTTAGAGGATATGATTCACATCTCATTATGCAAGCTATGTCAAAGACCGACGGCGGCTTAACGTGAATTCCTAATAATATGGAAAAATACATATCATTCTCGTTGACTAAAACTATACATTATAGGACAAGGATAGGAAAGCCAGAATAAAGCAAAGTAATGGACTTAGATTCATAGACTCCATACAGTTTCTGTTATCTTCCCTGGACAATTTAGCTAATGCAAACAATCCCGATGACTTTGCAATAACAAATCAATATACCGATCGGTTAATTTGTCATTTGTTGTTGAGAAAACGTGTATATACTTACGAATATATTGATGATTAGTCAAGATTCAACGAAACTAAATTACCACCCCTTGAATCATTCTTTTGTAACTTAACAGAATCTAAAATAACCGATGCTGATTATGAACACGCTCTGACGGTCTGGGATAAATTAGGTTGTAAGAATTTTGGTGATTATCACGATCTGTACTTAAAAACCAATGTACTGTTACTCGCTGATATATCGAGAAATTTAAAAGGCATGTTTAAAACAATAAGCTTTGGACCCGGCATGGTACTATTCCAGTCCCCGACTATCGTGGGATGCATTGTTGAAGAAGACCCGTGTTGAACTAAAATAACTCACCGATTATGATATGCACTTGTTTATTGAGAAAGGATTAAGAGGTGGTATATCGAAGGCAGCGAAAAGGTATTCTAAGGCTAATAATAAATTAGTGGAAGGATATGATCCGAGTAAACCCGATACGCACATATTATATCTCGCCACCAACAATTTGTACGTATTGGCTATGAGTCAACCTTTACACACGGGTGGTTTTGAGTGGGTCAATGTGAATGATATTGATGTGAATTATATCAATGTGAATAAAGGGTACATACTAAAAGTTGATTTGGAATATCCAAAAGAGTTACACAAAGACCATAACAGTTATCTGCTAGGTCCCGAAAGATTAATGGTTAATAAAGATTGGTTGTCGGAATATCAACGCCTTGATGGGTAATACTTGGTTGATGGATAAGACAAAATGTATAGTTCACTACAGAAATCTCCAGTTATGTCTATCGTTAGGTATGAAACTAAAGAAAATACACAGAGTTCTAAAGTTTGATCAAAACCCTTGGATGGAGCCCTCTATAAGACTGAAAACAGATTTAAGAAAGATGGCTACCAGCAATTTCAAAAAGAACCTTTATAAGCTCATGAATAACTCAGTATTAGGTAAAACTATGGAGAATCTAAGGAAGGCTGTTGATGTTAAATTAGTCAGATCTAATGAGGAAGAAAGACTCAGGAAACTTATAGCCAGTCCTGCTTTTAACAGAAGCAAGGTATTCGATAACGACTTAGCCGCGTTGCATATGCAGAAGAGTAATATAAAATTCAACAGACCGGTGTACGTCGGTATGAGAAATCTCGACTTGTCAAAACACTTAATGTATGACTTTTATTACAACGAACTTAAGAAGCAATACGGCGATAGATGCGAGGTGTTATATACCGACACAGATTCTTTGTTGATGGAAATACAAACCGAGGATGTGAATAAAGATATGGCAGAAAAAATAGATATGTGCGACATGAGCGATTACCCAAAAGATAATCCACTGCACAGAGTAGTAAATAAAAAGGTATTAGGTAAGAGGAAGGATGAATCTGCTGGGACTCCTATAGCAGAGTATGTCGGATTAAGACCTAAGATGTATTCTATAAAGAAGTCCAATAATGGAGAGATAAGAAAAGCTCAGGGTGTTAAAAAGTATGTGGTAATAAAGCATACCAAACACGAACAGTATAAAGAAGCATTATTCAATGGTAGAACATTCAAACACGAGATGAACACTTTAAGAAGTGTCAATCATAGGATATATGGAGTAGGAATGAACAAGACATCATTATCCCCCTTAGACACAAAGAGATGGATTGATAATGATGGTGTAACTACCTATGCTTATGGTTATAGTGGTAATACTGTATTGTTGGGAACTATGAGCAACTCTTCTCGTACAAATGCCCTGCCCAGTCCATCTTTAAGATAATAAAGAATGGGCTTCCTTCTTTCATAACCAACCGACTAATGTTATATATCTTAAGGGACCAAATCAGATCGGTTGCACGACATAGGCCTCCTTCGAGTTCACCGGGCTGGTATAAATATCTTACGATTACTCTATCGGGAAGTTTTTGTTCTTTGCCTCTCCTCGGCGCTGAAGTTTACAAAGTCACGGATTTCATTTTAATCACATCGGATGGTTTCTTCTCAATTAATCTTGTTACTTCATCATTTAGCGCTGATACAACAGCTGATAATCGTGTCACCCATTCGGTTGATCTTAATCGTTCCGATTTCATTTCGATCCCATACTGATATCCAAACAAATGTTCTGCTAATGTCCGGTAAAATCTTTCATCAATAGCTTGACAACGGTGGGCCTCTTTTTCGCCGCGCCTGATTTCGACATCGTGCTTTGTTAACAGTTCTGTGACTGATCCAATAAACTCGCTACCAGGATCTACTTGACATAACTTGGGCCATTTTAGTGGTCCACGTTTATATATGCGGCTCAGTGCATTAGCTATTTCTGTTGAATTTTTCAAGGTTAATGGCTCAGCCTCTTTGTACTGACTAGCCACATCCACTATTGTTAAGGCACATTTATATGTTATGCGTCTTACCTTATCATGGGGAAGAAACAAGAGGGCAGCCTGATGAACTTCATTCGTTGTAAAAATATCAAACTTCTTCCTCCGGATATAACGCGGTGCTGGTAAGTATATTTGCCACATCGCTTGTTTCTTTAACCAATCCTTGGCCACATCTTTAGATACCTTAGCCGCAATGGCTATTTTTTTCATTGCTCCTAAGCCTTTCCAATATCCTCGTGCTCTATAGTAAATTTTATCCATTATGTGTAGGATATGGTCCGAAAAGTCACGATTATTTTTGCACGTGGTGTCAGTTCGAGGCCGTCAGGCCGAGAACATGCCCCATGTGCAAAAATAATCGTGACTTTGAGGACTATATCCAACTTAAAACAAAGTCCCATTCAAAATACATGTTAAACTAATGTCCACCCAATATGCACGTGCATATATAATGGAGGGTCGTTCTTGTTTATGCTGAATCGATTGAAACTGCGCGCATGAACGCGCTAAAGTTCGAGCAAAACTATTGGAGGTCTCGTCTAATATGAGCGCGGAAAAGCACGTGCGATTTCTCATTTAGCTTTCAGTCTTTGTACGTGATGAACATTCATTACACGAGCTCGAACCAGGCAGCAATTAACTCAGATTTTGAAAGACTCATTAATGCTCATACTGAAATACTTGACGTGGCTGTACCAGATTTTGATGTGGGTCAAAGTGATATCTTGGAATCAGATGAGTTGTCTGGAAATGATACAGATTTGCTGGAACTCTCTCAACACGTAGAAGCAAGTATTCCCCAGGCCATACAAATTCCCGTTACAACTCATAACATTGATGACGCAGATAGTATTTGGAATTCCTAACCGTTTAGCAAGCCTGTGTCAGAGCAAGATCTTCAAAGTCTAAATTGTAATTCGGCTTTTTCTCAGAACACAGAAAACAAGAGTAGATAGGCCGTCGACGTCTTCCAAGAGCGGTTCAAGGAAAGACAATCCCATGGGTTACGTGATGACGTCGTGTTAAACCCCGACAGTATTGCTCTTTCGCATCGTGAAACAGATATTAATAAAAAATCTCATGCGTTTCTTGGTGGAAGTACGAAACCTAAAGGGCGAAAAATATCGGGGAAATACGTCATATGAACTGATCGCGATCGCCTCATCGCAATACTATCGCCGAAGACATGATATCGAGATTAAAGTTTACGAGTCTCCTTATTTCAAGGGGATGAGAAACGTCTTGGATGCTTGCATGAAGTCATTAGCTAAGCAGGGTATTGGCATTTAGAAAAGACAGGCAAATGTTGTTTCTGTCAGAAATCATGGTAGTTTTATAGTGTTAACACAAATACAGGACGGTTCCTGTATTTGGGGTTTAGTGCCCTTTTGGGATCTGCCGCCTCTGGTCCTGCTATCTCAACTTCGAAAACGTTGACATCCACTGCCTCTACATCGGCTGAGGCAATGTTGACAGCTACAGCGGTGACCTGTGAAGATCCGGGGTAGTATAGGTCTTCAGCAACCCATGCTTGCTGTAAAAGGCGACTATGCTTGTCGTAAAAGGCGGCTAACGGGATCGAGTTGTCAGGATATCAATCACTGGATCGTCTGGTCCAGACTCGATTATTTTCAGACCGCCGTCATATAGCTGGAATATTGCTGAGTGCGGCGTAAAACAACAAACCAACCAATCAACCTACAGCGGTTCTGGATGAAACATAAACTCTCGCAGTAACTGAATCAACTACAGCCGAGAGTGCAGCACAAAAATCAATGAAACTCGTATTACCAGATTGGGCAACTTTGCCGTCGTATTTCTGAAATAAATTTATTTCTAATATGTCTCCGTTTCATTTGCCTCAGATGTCGGAAATCATGGTAGTTTTATAGTGTTAACACATATACAGGACGGTTCTTGTTTTCGGAGTCAAGCGCCCTTTTTAAATACAGAATTTCAGTTATATCACGACGGCATATTACATTTCAGAAGAAAAGCCTGCAAAACCAGGTTATGTGTTGCAGGGTAACGTGCGAACGTCGACTGGTACATGCAAACCAATGGGGAGCGTAGTTCCTTAATTGATTGAGCGGGTGCGTTTCTACGTTTTGTCTATCAAAGATCACAAACACGGTTCGACTGACATGATCGGGTAATGGAGTTTAGAACTATTGGAGGTTGAACATTAGTTGATAACTATTGGAGGGTGAACATTAGTTGATAACTATTGGAGGGTGAACATTAGTTGTTAACTATTGGAGAGTTTATCTGCAATACACCGACTACTGGAGGATTACAGTATGAATGTGCATGACCAAGTTCACACAAACATTCATGCGACTTTGTTTTAATTATTAATAATGATGATTCTTTTAATACATTCCATGACGATCGTGGAATCGCATCATCATTTTTGCATAAAAATTCCATCAGTAGTAGCAGTGGCAGTGAGCCAGAATCACAATTCCCTATACTACTATGGTTTATATGACAGGTTCACTATCTACATGGGAGTTTACATTACATGTTCACTGTCTACATGAGGGTTTACATGACAGGTTAGCTGTGTACATGAGGGTTTACATGACAGGTTAGCTGTCTACATGAGGGTTTACATGACGGGTTCACTATCTACATGATGGTTTACGTGACATGTTCACTATCTACATGATGGTTTACATGAAAGATTAACTATCTTCATGATGGTTTACATGACAGGTTCACTTTCTAAATGGTTTACATTACAGGTTAACTCTCTACATGATGATTTATATGACAGGTTCACTATCTAAAGGCACTCGTGAAGAGCAGCCTCCCCGTGGTGAGTGCTGGGTGGTGCTAATAGCTCTTCCCCCGTGTGGACCGGTGGTCGAGTGTGTCCACAGCGCCCAATTGCTAGTCATAAAAGGCGACCGAATTGGGCAACGAGTTTGCCGTGGGTTGCGTCCCTGTGTCGGTGGAGGAGGGGATTCTGGTGGTTGAGGGCACTGGAGCCAGGAACAGTGTTCCTTTTGCCCAACACACCACTTTGACCCTAGCTTCACCTAGACAGGTGGTAGAATGTGCCCGGTTTTATCAATCGGCTGGTCAAGCCATGCCCTGAACATGGTCCAATTATTTTGGAAAGCATCAAAATTTGTATATGTTATTGATCTGCCTGGGGTCCCATTCCTGAAGGCGATAGCTCATGGGCCAGTCTGGCATTGTTCTGGGTTCTGTTTGTCTTCAGAAAGTTGCCAAGGGCGTAGCTGGCCTGACTTTGTTTCTGTTTGACTCTCTTTGCTGCCCGTGTCTGTGTTGCTCGAGTATAGCATGCCTGTGGCCCTGGTGTTTGTGGTCAGCTTCTGCTGCAGCACCATCCTTGTGGACACTCTGTGGTGGGTGGGAGGCGGGGATGTCGAGGGTCCTTTTTTCATTGTGGCTTCCACACAGATCACTGGTTCTCGACGGAAAAATATTGATACAGATCCAGCAATATCTTCTGATGAGGATTCTGTACGGAATATTGATTCTTGGCCACGATTTCTGGTAGTTGAAGGGATTGATGGTGGGCCTCTCGTGCTCAATCCCTTTGTAGTTTCGGGATCAATTGAAGAGATTTGTGGTACTGCGGGGAGTGTTGCTCACCTCCGGTTCACTGCTTGTGGAGTGTGCAAGGAGACAACAATCTCTGAATCTACTCAAAGCTGATCATTTTGCAAATACAGAGATTTCTGTCTCTGTTCACAGGGCGCTCAATTCTTGTGGAGTCATTGTGCGTGGCCGTGCGGGGTGCCTCTCGGGCAGAACTGAAGTCTCAGGGTGTGTCTACTGTGACACGGTTCGCCAGGAGGGATGGTGACGCCATCATAAGAACTGCTACTTGCCTTTTCACGTTTGGCCTCACGGAGCTTCCAGCCTCCATTGGGGCTGTTATTTCAACATCGGAGTGGATGTCTATATTCCAAATCCGCTCTGTTGTTTCAAATGTAAACAGTTTGGGCATGGAGCCAGGTCCTGTCGCCATGCCTGTGTTTGCTCCTGCTGCATTGGGACCCTTGGTGGCACTGGCTGCGCGGATGCTGTCAGGTGTGCAAACTGCAGTGGTGGGGCATGTCCGCTTCTGGATCGTGTCCCTCTTTTGTGACACAGGCTGGGGTTCTGAGGCTGAGATACACCAATGATATATCAGTTGCTGATGCGAAGAAGTTGGTTGCGGGTGGGTCTACCACTTTCGCTTCTTCACGGACCTATTCTGCTGCAATCTCCTCTTCTCCGATCAAACAGCTATTAGGTGGTTATCAACTGATCAGAAAATTTTGTTTTAAATAGATACTAACATCTGCACTTAACCTTCTTCAGCCTCACAAACTGAACCACTGCCAGAAGCTGTACCTTTGCCAGAGCTTACATCTTTACCAGAACCTGCAATTCAACTAGACTGTGTACCTGAAATGAAAACAAATAAACATCTCATGAACAAAGAGAAAAAACAACGACGAAAGGAAGCAAGGGCCCTTAAACATGTTGAGGAGCCTTTGTCATTGAATGTTCCTCTGGAGGTTCATAACACCTTTGAACCTCTAGATATGGAGGTCACTATTTGCTACCACTACAGCGTAGAGGACCTTCCTCCCGCTCACGATCTCCAATTGAGCCTCCATGAGTTGCTTTCTCAATTTAATACAATGTAACTGTAGAGGACTTCGGAACAATTTTAACGACCTTCAGCTATTAATTCAGGATTTCAAACCATCTGCATTTTGTCTTCAAGAAACCTTCCTCAAAACCACAAACCATTTTGATCTTCGACAGTACGATTCTTACCATTGCTTTTCCCTTCCAGGTGATAAAGCAACTGGAGGATCCTCTGTTATGGTGAGGCAGGGCATCATTCACAGTCCTATTCCTCTCAATACCCTTCTTTATGCTGTTGCAGTACGTGTAACATTGAATATTCTTTTTACTTTGTGTTCGTTATATGTACCACCATCCTATTCTCTTCAACAATTTGATCTTCAGGCACTGTATGACCAACTCCCCAAACCATGTGTCATCATTGGAGATTTGAATGGTCATAACCCCCTTGGGGTAGTAATGTGATCAATCTTGGCAAAATTATGTATCCAAGATAAATTCACGGACGCCAATGTCCAAGATATGGAACATGATTCAGAAAATAAAAGGTAAGGGTACTAAATCAAGCATCCACTAACTCAAAGATGAGGATAAATTATTAACAGATATTGCAAATAGACGTGGTGAAACTCTGGCTCACCATTCTTCCTTGTCTAATTATGTCACTCAATTTCAAAAACACAAAAACCTGCAGGAAAAGAAACCTTTACATTTTAATTCAGATAACAGGGAAGATTACAATGAAGTCTTTTCCATTCATGAGCTCCATACTGCACTTGGGCAGGCTCATGACACTGCTGCAGGATCTGATAATATACATTATCAACTCTTAAAACATTTACGGCAGTCCTGTTTAGAAACCCTTTTGATAATGTTTGATAAAATCTGGACGTCAGGAGAATTTCCTTCACCATGGTGCAAAGCTGTCATTGTTCCTATACCCAAACTTGGACGTGATCATACTGATCCATCAAATTATCGACCAATTTCATTGACTAGTTGCGTTTGCAAAACCATTGAACGCATGGTCAATAATAGATTAACTTGGTATTTAGAATCCAATAACTTAATCACCAGCGCCACCGTCATTGGATCAAGAACTATCTCATCCAGATTACCAGATAAATGTTCTATTTTCACAGCAGAAGCAAATGCTATTTTAACAGCTCTAAAATACATCCACAACCAAACTCAACATAAACAGTTCATTATTTTTTCAGACTCTCTTTCTTGCATTCAAGCTAATAAAAACATGTCTTTTACACATCCCCTTTCAATAGAAAATGTTGAATTGTTTAATGATCTTGCTACTGGCCAATATGACATCGTCTTTTGTTGGTTACTCAGCCATGTTGGGATCGTTGGTAACACAATGGCTCATGCTGCTGCTAAGGAAGCACTCAACAAATCTATGACACCACTTCTTATTCCATACAGTGATTATAAACGCGTGATTAGATCTTACATCCGTGATCTAATGCAAAAGAAGTGGGACACTCAAGTAGGTATAAAAATATTGCATGAAATTAAACCAACTAATGGCTACACCTACTTGGGTTGTCAGTCCAGATTTGAAGAGGTCATATATCGACGATCTCGTATTGGCCATAGTAGATATAGTCATGAATATTTATTAAAAGGTGAAGATCCTCCATTTTGTATCCCTTGTGATGAGAGAATCACAGTCAAGCATGTCCTCCTTGACTGTATTGATTTTGCCATCACAAGGGATAAATATTTCAAATCATCTTCTCTAAAGGATCTTTTTAACAAAATTAATTCTCATTTAATTATTGGGTTTTTAAAAGAAATAGAATTGTATAGTAAATTTTGATAATAGGTTTTGTATAAAATGAATGACTTTTTAAAATTGGTAGAATGAATTTTTATCTGTTATTGGCTGTATCCTCAAAGGGGGTTGACGTAGTGTAAAAGTATTGTCCCCCTGAGAGGATATAATACGTCCATGTCATTCAAAGAATAGTTTTCTGCCTACTACTCTTTTAAACGTAGTATATTTGTAATTTTAATTGAGGCTAACTTTGCGTACAATCGTAAGTTGCTGAAGGGATGATGTAAATCCTGATGGGTTCCATGCAGGAAGCTAAAGTACTGTAAGTCCCCATGGTCCCTAGTATGGTGATCTACCTTCAGCTGCTGGCGATCTATAGCCCTATTTTATACTGTACCGTTATTTATAGTGATATCTTTTTATAGTTGTATGCTAGTTTTAAATATTAATATGTGATATTCAAGCAAACTGTGACAGGTTCAGTATCTACATGAGAGTTTACCTGATTGGTATGCTATCTACATGAGGGTTTACTTGATATGTTCAGTATCTACCTGATGGTTTATATGACAGGTTCACTTTCTACATAATGGTTTACATGACAGGTTCACTCTCTACATGATGGTTTGCATGACAGGTTCAGTATCTACATGAGAGTTTACCTGATTGGTATGCTATCTACATGAGGGTTTACTTGATATGTTCAATGTCATCATGCCGGTTCATATGACATGTTAACTGTCTACATAAGGGTTTACATGAAGTGTTAACTATTTACATGTGGGTTTGCATGACAGGTTTACTATCAACATGATGGTTTACATGACAGGTTCACTATCTTCATGAGGGTTTACATGACAGGTTCACTATCAACATGCTGTTTTACCAGACAGGTTCACCATCTCCATGATGGTTTACATGACAGGTTCATTATGTACATGAGGGATTATATGACAGGTTCAACATATGCAGGTGAGTTGACCTGATAGGTTCACTATCTTCATGTGGGTTTACTTGACATGTTACCATAGAAGTTCACTATATATTCGGTACTTTACCTGAAAGGTTCACTATACACAGGATAATTTACCAGACAGTTTTATTTTTCTACAGGGGAGCTTCCCTGACAGGTTCACTATATACGGGATAGTTTACCTGATTAGTTCACTGTCTACATGAGTGTTTACATGACAGGTTTTCTATATACAGGTCAGTATACCTGATTGGTTCAATATCTACATGATGGTTTACATGACAGGTTCACTAAATACAGGGGAGTATACCTGTATGGTTCACTATCTACATGATGGTTTACATGACAGGTTCATTATCTACATGATGGTTTACATAACAGGTTTATTATCCAGATAAGGGCTTACGTGACAGGTTCACTATATACAGGAGAGTCTAAAGTATCATGTACATAGTGAACCTGTTTGCTAAACTCTCCTGTACATAGTTTACCTGTCAGGTAACGTACACTGTATATAGTGAACATATCTGGTAAACTCCCTTGTATATAGATAGATAGATAGATAGATAGATATTCTTTATTTCCTCCAAATTAATGAAGATTACAATATGCAGATATAATCACGTTACATGTTTAACATGAATTGGGGGGTATATTTACACATGTGCATAAACATAGAAGTATTTTAGCAGGTATCGCCATTTCTTTATAAAGCGGCTTACATTGATTATTATTTCTGCCCCCACATCTCTTTCTATTTCTATAACATTCTATTGGACATCCACCAAGTAAAAACGCAAGAATAACATCATCATCTTTCTCCCAGATCTTAACAAAAACATTTTCATCCAGGATATCACATATGGTGTTAAAATGTAAATGTCGGTCATTCATATTGATCGTGCAAGACATAAACACGTGCTTTACAATATCATTGGCATAAGTTTTGCAACAGCGTTCTCTTGAGACAATTTCAGCTGATCCATAGAATACAAGTCTTGCAATATTAGTTAAATGGTCATACTTCTCCAAGGCTAGTTTCCAGAGATAGTGTTCATTACTTGATCTCATACTAACATATCTTGAGAAACTAAGTCTTGAATAAAGATGGACATAAAACACATCATCTCGATGAGATTTAATTGCATCATTCACTGCCTTGGACCAGCATTTCTTATTAATAAATTGACAATAATTGTATCATTTAGGTTATACTTTTGTACAAGTTGTAGCATAATATATATCGGAGATTTTCTACTCCATACATTGCATGTAAAACTATCTTTACACATAAATTGACCCAGGCGAACCAGAAACATTACTTTAAAAACACAGATATACTTTTTATTATTAATTATTAACTTGGTATTTATATAGCGCTAGTTTCCAGACTGACTGCTCAAAAGTGCTCTTGAAGCTCGCACAGTTGGTATGGCCGTATATATTTTGCTGAGCAAGTGTGTCTTCAGATGTTTTTTGAAACTGTTAAGTTCACTGAGCATTCTGAGTTCTTTAGGCAGGGCGTTCCAAAGGAGAGGAGCAGCCCTTGCAAAGCAGCGATCCCCGTAGGAGATTGTTCTTGATGGTGGCACTTCAAGCAACGATTGATAACAAGATCGTAGGGTTCTTGTTGGCTGGTATTGTATGATGAGATCCTCAATGTAGCTTGGAGCAAGACCATGCTGTGCCTTGAACGCAAGAACGAGACACTTAAAGCCAGTGTAGACCTTTGAGAATCGGTGTGATGTGCTCACAGCATTTGGCTCTTGTGATCAGTCTGGCAGCAGAGTTTTGTACCCGCTGAAGCTTTTGGATCAGGTGTTTTGGTAATCCTACCAGGAGCCCATTGCAGTAGTCAAGGTGTGATAGCACGCACGCTTGTACAATAGTAGTGGCTGTCTTGGTGTTAAGATAGCGTCGCACTTGACTTATGTTCCTGATGTTAAGAAATGCTATTTTGCAGACTTTGTTGATGTGTGCCTCGTAGGTCAGGTTTGAATCAAAGATAACCCCAAGGTTTCTTGCTTGGTTGCTTGGCTCAATAACAATTCCGTCGATGTTGAACTCTGGTATTGTCAACCTGTGTTTTGATGCCTTACAAAATTGACGATGTACAACTTCAAGCATTTCATACTCTTTGAGAGGATGTTTACCCCATGCGCTGCATCCATGGAGAAAAGATTACCCTCTCCCAGATACGTGCTGCAGATATAGGATTCAGACCACCAAAATACAATCCATTATTGTGATTAGTGTTAATAAAGTACCCGTAACTTTTCACATTTTGTACGTTCAAGTGATGATTTATCTGTACAAGATATACACCTGCATATTTCATAGATTTCCTTTGTCGAACATGCATATCGCCAGTTGATACATTAGTGGTTTGAAAATTATTGTTTGGGCATCCAAAGTATAGAACTGCACTCTTGCTTTTATTATATATTTTAGCTGCCACACATGAGCATAGTTTTGAACGACATCAGGAAGATTTTGCAGGCCTTTATTTGAGATACTCATCAAAGTAGTGTCGTCAGCAAGAAGAATCCCAGGGCATTTACCCCATGGCAGAATTTAGCCAGAATCTTAGTTTCCAAGTTCATATAGGTCATTAATAAATAGTGTGTAAAGCCGGGCGGACATTACTCTACCTTTGAGTACTCCTTGATTCACGGGGAATTTTTCCGACTTAAATCCTTCAAAGCATACAAATGATTTCATAGAGCTGTAGGAGAGCTTAATATTCTCCATAGTTTACCCGTTATTCCTATATCATACAGTTTAATAAATAATCCACCAAGCCATACCCG
Organism: Haliotis rufescens; assembly: GCF_023055435.1. NCBI lineage: Eukaryota > Metazoa > Mollusca > Gastropoda > Lepetellida > Haliotidae > Haliotis > Haliotis rufescens. The sequence goes on from NW_025963795.1 coordinate 852,651, forward strand.
ATCAAATGCTTTTTCGTAATCAAAGAATACACTGTATACAGGCGACATCCTTTCATTGTAATATGCAATATTTTCTGTGAAAGTAAATACAGCTGTTTCAGCACCATAGTGACGTCTAAATCCAAATTGCAAAGGGTGAGGAAATTCTCTATATTATTATCTACCCACGACTCTATTCTGTTGAGAAGAAGTCTTTCAAAGTGTTTGCTTAATACAGGCGTCATTGTTATTCCTCTATAATTGGCAGGGTCATATTTTGGTTTACCATGGCCTTTGTGTATAGGAAGAATTTTACCTATAGAAAATGATTTTGGAATGTATTCAAAGTTAATAATTGCATTGAATAGTAAGGCAATATGATACAGCAGAGATCTACCAGCCTTCATTATATGCTCATTTACAATACCGTCAGGACCAGGCGACTTTCGAACTTTAAGTCGTTTTACTGCACAATGGATTTCATCTTTAGTGAATGGACAATGCAATGGCGACCTGGTGTCGTTATCTATATCCTCTATTGTTTCAATATTCGCAACTCGCTCTTTAACATTCTGAGCATGTGCATGGTCACATTTAACATCAGGGCAAGGAGTAGCTAGTGTATGAAAATAAAGTCCAAACAGATTGCAAATATCCTTTCCCTCGTAACAAGTTTGAGTGTCATAGACAAGCATTTCAGTATTACCTTTGTAGCGTTTGTAACGTTTTGTCGTTTTGTAGTATTCCTTGCCATCTACTTCTGCTGCCGCGTAGATTTCATTAAATCTTTCTTAAGGTAACCGGTGCTTTCCATGGCGATGTTTCTTACGGAAGAGACGTTTACTTTCTTTATATTTTGCATAGGCAGCATCGTTTTTGTCTCTAACTTTACCATTAGTAACCAATTGACGGCGATACTTTCGCATTTCTTTATGTAGATTATTAAGACCGTCTTTCCTCTAGTAAGGTTCAAGATAGGGTCTAAAGCGTGTTGATGGTACCGGCGGCAGAAGCATGTAGAGAACCTGTGATAAAGTCAGAATAGTATTCAATGTAGCCTGCATTTCTATCAAAATGAGCATTGTTAATTTGAGTGTCACGGAAGTAATTTTCGGTTGCATATCTTAGGTCAATTTCACTTGCTTTAGTCCAGTTTAAGTTCTCTCCATGATAGTTCCCAATATTTACAGGAAGAAGAATACAAACAAGTATTGGTAGGTGATCTGAGATGTTATGTTGAATGCTAGTGACTATGACTAAATACATGGGTGTTTACCAGACAGGTTCACTAAATGCATGGGTGTTTACCAGACAGGTTCACTAAACACATGGGTGTTTACCAGACAGGTTCACTAAACACATGGGTGTTTACCAGACAGGTTGACTAAACACATGGGTGTTTCCCAGACAAGTTCACTATATACAGTGTACATTATCTGACAAGTTCACTGCACACAGGAGTGTTTGCCAGACAGGTTCACTATATACAGTGTACGTTACCTGACAGGTTAACTATGTATGTGTAGATTTTACCAGACAAGTTCACTATGTACAGGAGAGTTTGCCAGACAAGTTCACTATATACAGTGTACGTTATCTGACAGGTTAACTATGTATGGGTAGATTTTACCAGACAAGTTCACTATGTACAGGAGAGTTTAACAAACAGGTTTACTATATACAAGGAAGTTTACCCGATACGTTTACCACATACAGTGTTCTCTACCTGACAGGGTCACTATGTACAGGCCAGTTTACCAGACAGGTTTACTAAATACAGGGTACTTTACCTGACAAGTTCACTACATACAGGAATGTTTTCCAGACAAGTTCAATATATAAAGAGTACTTTACCTAAAAGGGTCACTAGATACAGGAGCATTTACCGGATAGGTCCACTACACACAGGGGTGTGTACCAGACAAGTTCAGTATATACAGGAGAGTTTACTAAACAGGTTCACTATCCATATGGTACTTTACCTGAAAGATTTAGGATATACAAGACAGCTTACCAGACAGGTTCACCATGTACAGGGGAGTTTACCCGATTGGTTTAATATATGCATGAGGGTTTACCAGAGAGGTTCACTATATACGGTGAGGTTTGCCTGAGAGGTTCACTATGTACAGGGGGCTTTACCAGACAGGTTCACTATATGCAGGGGTGTTTACCTGCAAGGTTCACTATATACATGGTACTTTACCAGACAGGCGCACTATAAACGGGGGAGTTTACCAGACAGGTTCACAATATACAGGAGAATATACTAGACAGGTTAACTGTATACAGGGAAGTTTACCTGATTGTTTCACCATATATTTGAGGATTACATGACAGGTTCACAAAATATAGTGGAGTACACCAGACAGGTTCACTATATACAGAAGAGTACACCAGACAGGTTCACTATACAGAAGAGTTTACCTGATTGGTTCACTATCTACATGAATATGTACATGACAGGTTCACTATCTACATTAGGGTTTACATGACATGTTCACTATCAACATTAGGGTTTACATGACAGGTTCAGTATCTTCATGATGGTTTCCATGAAACGTTCACTATCTTCATGATGGTTTACAGATTCACTTTCTAAAGTAGAATTAACCAGACAGGTTCACTATATACAGGAGAGTATACATGATTGGTTCAATATATACATGATGTTTTACATGACAGGTTCATTATTTTCTTTGTGGTTTACATAACAGGTTTATTGTCCAGATAAGGGTTTACATGACAGGTTGACTACTTACATGAGGACCGCCTCCGCGGACTAGTGGCAGAGCGTCCGCCCGGAGAGCCGAATGTCCGGGGTTCGATCCCCGACCGCGTCATACCAAAGACGTTAAAAGATGGTTCTTGTTGTTACCCTGTCTGGCGCTCGGCATTAAGGGGCTAAAACAAGGACTGGTCGACTCGGAGTCAGTGCACTGTGTCTGAGTGGGGTATTCATGTTAAACTGCGGTATGGTATCTCAGTGAGCTAGCACTATAAATCGGCATCAGTCCGGACTAGTACAAGCAGCCACACACACACACACACGTGCATGCACGTCGCTATATAAGTGCAATATCAGACAGGGGATTATCAGACAGGTTCACTATACACAGGACAGTTATACCAGACAGGTTGACTATATACATGAGACTTTAACAGGCAGTTTCACTAAATGCATGGGAGTTTACCTGACAGGTTCACTATATACAGGGTACTTTACCAGACAGGTCCACTATATACAGGAGAGTTTACCAGACAGGTCCACCATACAAAGGGTGTACTTTACCTGACAAGTTCACTACATTGAGGAAAGTTTTACAGACAGGTTTACTATATATAGGGGGATTTACCTGACAAGTTCACTACATTGAGGAAAGTTTTACAGACAGGTTCACTATATACAGGGTACTTCACCAGACAGGTTCACTACATTGAGGAAAGTTTTACCGACAGGTTTACTATATACAGGGTACTTCACCAGACAGGTTCACTACATTGAGGAAAGTTTTACAGACAGGTTTACTATATATAGGGTACTTTACCTGACAAGTTCACTACATTGAGGAAAGTTTACAGACAGGTTTACTATATACAGGGTACTTTACCAGACAGGTTCACTACATTGAGGAAAGTTTTACAGACAGGTTCACTATATACAGGGTACTTCACCAGACAGGTTCACTATAAGCCGGGGAGAGTATACCAGACAGATTCACTATATGCATGAGACTTTAGCGGACAGGTTCACTATATACAAGGGAGTTTACCAGACAGGTTCACTAAACACAGTAGATTTTTTTCCAGACAGGTTCACTATATATAGGGTACTTTATCTGACAGTTTCACTAAATGCAGTAGATTTTAAAAGACAGGTTCACTAAGTACCGTGGAGATTTATTATCTATCTACATGGGGTATGCATGACAGGTTCACAATATACAGGGGAAATTATCTGACAAGTTCGCTTTATACAGGAGAATTTTCACGACAGCTTCACTATAAACAGGAGTGTTTACATGACAGGTTCTCTATATACAGAGAAGGATACCTGACAGGTTCACTATATACAGGAGTGTTTACATGACAGGTTCTCTATATACAGAGAAGGATACCTGACAGGTTCACTATATACAGTTAAGTTCAGATGATAGTTTCACTATGTTCAGGGGAGTTTATATATGACATGTTCAATATTTACAGGAAAACTTACCTGACAGCTTCAGTATATACGGCAGAGCTTACAAGACGGTGTCACTATATACAGACGTTTTTATTGGACAGACTCACATTAACTTTGTTAAGGTAGTTATAGGCAAATGTTTTTCTCCTTCCAAGTTTCACAGAACATATGTGTCTATGACTATGATATTAATGTCTTGGAGTCAAAGCTGTATTGCACTGGTTTTCCCAAATCTGATGTGATGTTATTAAACCGGTAGTACTAATGACTTCGTTATTAGGTTAGATAGAAGCATAGGTGGTTCTGTTTCAAAGTGTATAAGGCATGTGTGCGGGTAACTGTTACCTAAAGTCAAATTTGTTCTTGACACATGTTTCTGATGGAGCATTCAAGATAAGGTGGACCTGGGCCAGCTTCTACGTTTGTATGGCATCTAAACGCCTTTCTGGTTTTATTATTTCTGCCTCTTTTCATCTGTTTTTTGTAAGATGCAATAAGTGAAACATGTTTTAATGGTTACGGTTTTACAGAATCAAAGTCCCCCCCATGCCTGATGGCCGACAGGGCGCGTAAGTATTGATTGTCCAGTCCACATCATTTACCTGTCTGTCTCTCGATCTTCCTACATATCTCATGTTTTGCTATTAAAAGAGAAAATGAGTGAGTGAGTTGGGTTTAACGCCGCTTTGAACAGTATCCAGTCTTATTACGGCGTGTCAGCTTAATGTTGGAGGTAAGCCGGATGTGATGTAGGTCTCAGACGTTTACCACTTCGGTGAAACCCATGAGCACGGGTATGGTGCTGACAAACCTAGAAACATCATAGGGCCGAAAAGGGGAATCGAACCCACGATCATAGGTTTCCCAAAGTACGCAACTCTGCAAATACTTCCGTTATCCCCCATGACATTTTTTTCTGACCTGGGATTGACTCACTCAGTATTAACCTGGCATCCATGACTTATTCGCCATATCTGGAGAATGAAAGATTTGGCTGTGACGAGATCACATATTATGTGTCAACCTAACACCTAGCAACAATGAGACAAACTGTTTTATATAAATTCTTGTTTGCAGAGTCTGTGTCCCCACAGAGAGTGAAAGGGCATCGAAAGGGTAAATTGTTATTTAACGTTTACACAAACAGTAGATTAGTCACTATCTCTGTCACCATGTCCATGTCTGTGATTTCCCCTTCTTTCAACTTGAACATTAGTATACTACTGATGTTTGGTTTCAGTTTATCCGTATATGTAGGCTTACTGTCTACTAGAGTTTTCAAGTCTCTTCCTTTGTAAGGCAACTATGCGCAATGCCTTAAAAGGCGACTATGCTTGTAATAGGCGACTAATGGGATCGGGTGGAAAGGCTCGCCGACTTGGTTGATGCATGTCATCGTATCCCCAAAGCGTTGATCGATGCTCATGATGTCAATTACTGGATTGCCTGGTCCAGACTCGATTATTTACAGACCGACGTCATATAGCTAGATTATTGTTGAGTGTGGCGTTAAACAACAAACAAACAAACATTGTAACGTGTTGGTGTTACATATTTGCATGGATCTTTCACTTCATAACTAAATATGTGTCTTTTGTCTTTATAGCAATAAGATAATTACATTTCTTGCTCCTGCTTTTTGTTTGGTTTAACTACATGTTTTATGGCATATTTTTAAGGTTCTACAGAATCAATGTCCCCACCGCGATTGACATTAGAAAGGTCTGGTAAGTACCACTTACCCTACATATGTAGTTATTTTGTCCTTTTGAGTCTGCTCTCCTGTCGGTGTCTTTCTGTCGCTATGTGTGTATAGAACTTAATATATCCGTGAAGATACGGGTCAGAATTGATCTTCAGCAACCTATGCTTGTTGTAAGAGGCGACTAGCGGGGTTGGGTGGTCAGGCTCGCTGACTTGTTGAATGTCGTCGTTAGACCGCCTTCATATAGCTGGATTATTATTGAGTGCGGCGTTAAACAACAAACAAGCAAACAAACAAATTCATCTTATTCTCTGCACTAATTTCTAATTTCTTGTTTGCAGAGTCTACGTCCCCACAAAGAGCTAAAGAAAGTCGACCTCGTAAGTTGGTATTGAACTGTAACACCAATAGTCAGGTACTTTACTTTTTCTGTGTCTAAGTAGGAGATGAATCTTTACAATTTAGAGATTTGTATTCTTGACAGTATGCATTGCCAACATGACACTATTATTGACACAATGACTACATGTGCCGACTTAGTTACAAATATACAGTACTTTGCATTAGAATGAAACAGTTTAATTGACAAAATAAAACACAAGCATGCTTTAACAAATAAACACAAATTCCTATTCATTCAGTCCCCGGATTGATACATTTTCCAGTGGACTGGACTCGAAGAGCTTTGAAATGTTTTGTCAAATCCAGTCAATATTCAAGTGTATACTTTCTTTTTCCTGTCAGTTTAGTTTCACGTACCGTCCAATTCTTGAATGAAATAATGTACATTTTCCCTATTAATTATTATCCATAATTCAGTTTTGCTACATTTTTATATTCTAATATTTCTGTCTGTTTTGTAGAATCCAAGTCCCCGCCGAGATTGACAGAAGAAAGGTCTGGTAAGTAGTGATCAGTACTTGTAGTAATTCATGCACAGCATCTGACTGTGTATATCTATTGTCATCTCTTCATATGACGTTTTGTGCCTAGCAACAATATTAATCTTTCCGATGCGTGTGTTTGTACAGTGTGTATGTTTGTAGCCATGTTTCCTTTACTCAGATACGAAAGTATTTACCATTTCGAACAGATTGATGCAAGTCGATCAAGGTTCATATTCGGGGCGAATCAGATATTCGCATACAGTCGCTAGCTGAATCAGTTATGTCTGTGTTGAACGTTTTACAGAGACGCTGAATTAGGATTGTATTCTCTTTTCTGTTCAAGAAGATTGATCCTTACAGGAAACACGGAATTATGTAACTATGTCATTACACCTTAACACACATCGTTGTCTTGTTTCCGGCAGAGTCGACACCCCCGCCAAGGTCAGCAGGTCACCAGTCTCGATCAGGTAAACAATTCGTTTTTCATGACTTTTGAGACTCGGTTCTGTTTCGTGAATATGTGATTTGAAGTGTAACATGACTGAATTTGCTTCACTCTGGAAATTACGTTTGTACAATGAAAATGTTTCACCTTCTTGTAATTAGTTAAATCAAAAAACGTATCAATACTTTTCTTTCAATCGTGCTCAATCATTTAAGACTGTATTGGACTTTTTACGCAGACGGTCAATTAGGAAATTATTCTCTATTTGTAACTTCTCTTTCTTTTCACGTAGAGTGATCCTTATTAAAAACAATGAATTGTGTAACAATGTAATAACTCCTCCACAACACACATAAATCAGCAGGTTTGGGCTCATCAATATATTGACTTGCAAAGTCAGTGATGCTACAACGGTAAATCATCTGAAGTGCGACCCAATTTAAACATCGTATGCACTTAAACATCGCCAATGAGTTAAATGATAAACTAAATTAGATTAATGCATTTTACACAAATTGCACCAAGTTTTTTCACGAGGAAAGTTTCGATCCAGGGCTTTCAATGCATCAAATGCATCAAACAAATTTCACTGCACAGAACAGTTAAGCAAATGCTATTTGTGTGTAAAGCGGTCACAGTCATTCGTTGTCTTCTTCCTTTATACTGAATATGATTTTAAGTTATGGTCTTGCAGAATCCAAGCCACTCCTGAATCAGATAGAAGAAGACATGGCCCGTAAGTAAATAGCTGTAACGTATATCAACAGTTTTACAACGTCTATCTTTTCATGAGATCTGCTGTGCCCATCAATAATGCCTATCCTTCTGCATACACGCATCACAGTTGTGTCTAGGTGTGTACATATCTGTAACCATGTATGCTTTACACACATACGAATTAATATAGGTACATGTTTATTTCAAAAAGATCAAGAATCATATTCTTGGCGAATCGGCTATTCTATCCCGCAACCTGCGGATTCTGTTAGTTAAGGGAAGAAACTCTACAATGCACATCTGTTGAGGCACAACGTGTTCTGCATTAACGCTCCCACGTGTTCCGTGAATGGGTAGCGAATGTCTTGCTCGTGGGATTATAGTCATGCAATGACCAGGGTGCATCGTCATTTTCATGTTTAATCCTCACAAAGTGTTTGTCTGAAAGTAATTGAATGAATGCTATTCAATGCTATGTTGTAATAGTAAGACTATTCGCCTATTGGCGATGCTGTACACATGTCATAGGGTGCAATTTCGTTTATCTGCCATTTCGTTGCCGGTTCCAACATTGCATGCACCCGATTCGTACTTTTGTATCTAGCCACGTGCTGTCCGTGTGTTGACAGTTTGACATGTCTTGCCTGAATGCTGCCCATACTGCCAGTTAATGTTTCTGACAAACAACCAACTTCGTTTTCTTCTTTTGGGGTTACGGGTGGCCCAGTCGTCTAAGGCGCCGCGATTCGCTGTGCAGAGTTGAGTCCCTTGGGCACGCCAGAAACCTATGATTGTGGGTTCGAATCCCGTGCTCGTGGGTTTCACCGTTTCACGTCTGAGACCTGCATCACTTCGGGCTTTCCTCCCACATTAAGCTGACACGCCGTGATATAACTGGAATAGTGTTAAAAGCGGCGTTAATCCAACTCACTCACTCACTCTTCTTCTTTTCAGTGTGCACGTGATTATTATGTATGATTCGGAAATATCCATGGCATTTATATTTTAATGTGCTCTTTCATGGTGCGTAGAAATGTACACTGAAAGGCAAAAGAATCGTCACTTCTGAAAATACTGATAAAACTTAACAGACACTGGCAATTACATGTTCTGTGGTAAAAAAACTAATTTATCGTTCTACTGCTTCTTTTTGTTGCCTTAAAGTCCATTTAACAATTGAGTTTAAAATGGAGCGTTTTGCCCAAACGCAGCCTACAAAAGTGCAGTGGGATTCAGTTGCGGAAAGGTCTTGTCAAAAACATGATGCACGTGCATATCGTAGATGGTATGGGTATAAAAGACACCCAAAACTGTTAAGCTGGCTTTCGTTATTTCGATTAATCAGCCATGCCAAGATTATCAGGAAATGAGAGACAACAAGCAATCGGAAGACTGCAAGCAGGCCAGAGTGCACAGGTCGTTGCAAATGCGTTCAATGTCAACGTCAGAACGATATATCGTTTGCAACATCGCCACAACACCATCAACACCACGGACGACCGACCGCGTAGTGGTCGTCCTAGAGTCACTACTCCCAGACAAGATCGGTTCATGATACGCCAACAACTGCAGAACCGATTCCGAATGGCCACTGAAACAGCTCTGCAAACCATTGGCAACCACCAGTGTGCCATCAGTGATCATACAGTCCGACGTCGCCCAACTGCCAACAACATCTCGTGCCACCGTCCTGCTCGTGTGCCCGTCCTGAGAGATCGTCACCGACAGGCCCGACTGTAATGGGTCAGGCAGCATCAAAATTGGCGTCAACAGCAATGGAGAAGAATCATCTTCATTGATGAAAGTCGCTACTGTGTTTCAACGGTTGATGACAGAGTCAGGGTCTGGCGAAGGAGGGGCGAACGTTATGCTGATGCTTGTGTTATGGAACGAGACCCGTGGGGCGGTCCAAGCATCGTGGTTTGGGGTGGAATCGGACTGAACCAGAGAGTGGGACCGGTGGTCTTTCAGAATATTGGTCCAGGCAGGGGTAATGGCATCACAGCTCTCCGCTACATTGATCAAGTCCTCAGACCCCATCGGGTTCCTGAGGATATGGGCCCACATCCCAATGGCCTTCATCAACAGGCTAGTCAACTCCATGTACAGGAGATGTGTGGCTGTAGTCAACGCCCGTGGTGGCCACACCAGGTACTGATTTTGAACCCCCAGCTGTGAGGTCTTCTGGTGCCTCCCCAAATTCACATTTCGCAAAAACATTCCCCAGACTGTTAATTTCATGTGGGTCAAACACTGACTTTCTCCGATGTCTTTACTTACATATATAAGCATTTGAAAATTAAGATATTTATATGATACATCCACATGACGTTTCTTTTGCCTTTCAGTGTATAAAATCTGTATATTGATCTGCCCACAAACCAGTGATACTACTGGGTCATGACAAGAGACAGAACTTCAAAGGGCGGTGAAAGAGTGTAAACTGAATGAATGTTCACGATAGCCCCCTGCAACTAAAGGGAAGCAACTCATGTATCAGACAGTGTAGAAGTTCGGACCTGTTGACGACGTCAATAAGACGTCGCCTTCTATTTCAAATTTATCTTTACCACTTGTAATATGGTTTGAAATCGTAAATTTTACATCAGCAGCTGACATCAGTAATTTGGACGAACAGAAAATAACCTGAAACATAAAAGAAATTGTGGGTTAAACAAACTGTGATTGTGTTGTTTAACCCATGCGCTTTTTTAATTAATGGAGTGCTTGTCTTTTTAACAAAAGTAATGATTTTCAGAAACTTTGATATTTTTTTGACTGACGTTGGTCCAAGAAGACACCCAAGTTAAAACATATTCTCAGCACTTATATATTTCACCTAATTTCCGCTCGTAGAATAATAATACTCACTTTAAAGAATATATATATTTTCTAAACAACAGCAATTATATTTTAGTTTTATAAATTGTGATGGGACGTCCGTTTGTTTTATTTGAAAAGTTGCGCACCCGTCATGCACTGTCTATTTCCAAGAGTACGCGTATTGCTCTTGGTTGGTAGCTCAGTTGGGCGATGGAAGACAAATCTCAGGGGTGAAGTTCTAGGACGACAGTCGCCATGTTTGTTGTTCAAGTTGGATAAGGGGAGAAATGGTACAGGTACAACGCCCGGCCCCACACGACACGTGTCACAATGACCCTTTCTCGCTGCTAACAATGTCAACATGCTCCCGTGGCCGTCCCGTTCCCCGGATCTTAACCCAATAGAGCACCTGTGGGATGAACTTGATCGCCGTCTCCGTCAGCGACAACATCAACCCCAAACTTTCCAGGCACAAGGCGTGTGAGAACTGTTATTCGTGAACGTGGTGGGCACAACAGATATTGATACTCCATTCACGTTTGAGGAAAATTGTGAATGCCTTACCTCAAGTTATGGACATCATTGTATAGACATTGATCTCTCCTAAACGGATGTAAAATGTCATGTACTCAAGTTCATTTCCTACCAAGTTATCCATGTTTGAATATACAACAATTTCGCAGCAAATACGGGTTATGCGTTTCTTTTTTTGAATAGTATAGGTATGTATGAAGCTCGTCACTATTGTCCAGTCTTTGTACGCGTTAATATCAGACAACCCGTTACATTATTGCTCGTCGTGCGTGAACTACGTGTACCTATTGTAACTGATTAACATATAGATTACCCGACGCAGAATTAATATAAACTGTTTATGTGACTTAGAACATACATAACACATATATGCACATTGAACTTCAAAACAATATTGGCAACGGGAAAGCTCAATGGACAACGTGTCGGCCGAGTGCGCGACAGGTCCCTGGTTTGATTCCCACGGTCGCCACATTGTGTGAAGCCGATTGAAGTGGCCCGCCTGCGTGTTACAGCAAGGTTAGAGCGGACGTGAAAGTACCACTCACTCACTCACTGACTGACTGAAAGCAATATTAACATCACGGCGTATACACATGTGGTTGTGATGACTCTCGTTTCCCAACTCTTCATCTACGGTCATACATATAACACGCCAGGTATGAAAGAACTGCGTGCGAAAAAACACAATTATTTTAATATTTTAATTTGACCAATGACAAATACAGAGTGACAGACGGTGTTTATCCAGTATATAAAAAGGTCACCCGCCCCAATAATACACAGATAAAATATTGAAGCTTACATAAAATATTTGACATAATGAGATTTCTTTATTTGTTTGATGTTTAACGCCGCACTCAGCAATATTTCAGCTATGTGACGGCGGTCTGTGAATAATCGAGTCTGGACCAGACAATCTAGTGTTTGACATCATGAGCATCAATTCACGAAATTGGGATACGATGACATGCATCAACCAAGTTAGCGAGCCTCACTACCCGATCCCGTTAGTCGCCTCTTATAAATTACGACAAGCATAGTCGCCTTTTACCGCAAGCATGGGTTGCTGAAGACCTTTTCTACCCCAGATCTTCACGGGGGGAGACAAGCATGGGTTGTTGATGAAGACCTATTCTACCCCGGATTTTCACGGTTCCGAGATATAGCTGAAATATAAATATTGTTCAAAGCGGTGTTAAGCCAAATTCACTCACTTATTCAGAGCCATGCCGGCCCCGTAGACCGCTCATTGGTACATTTCCAGTATAAGCATGCCTGGCATGTGGATGTTAAGGCCGCAAGAAATTAATAGTTTTTGATTATTATTTTTTTAAAAGCATGGGAATGCGGGAGGCCATTTATTTTTTCGCTTTATTTTTTTCTAATCGAACTGTGTACAATTACTGTCGAAGGGTGCGATTCAAATGCATCATGCGTCTTTAGTAGGGCTCCGTGTGTGGAGTATTTCATCAAGTAAAGAAAGTATAGGTACACACATATTAGCGATATATCAGACCTCTGGGAACTTGAGTAAAGGAGGGGGAGATGACAATGTAATGTATTGTGGCCTGAAGTAGCGAATATGAATATGTAAAACATCGAACAAGCTTGTTTTCATTTCATTACACATTGGTCTGTGCGAAATTTGTTTTAATGAATATGCTAGCCCTGTATAATATTACCTCATCGAGAAAATCACTGGTCTGTGATTATTTTTTTTAACTGACGGTGTTGCCGCAAATAGCTGCAATACTACTGATGAGACTAAACAATATTTACTCACTTAATACATACGAGTATATAAAGTTAATTCAGTTTCCGGACACTAATGTTTTCACTATCATTTGACATACATGTACACAATTTCTTTTGTTACAATATATTGAGCATGTTGAGGGTTTTAACGTAAAGTACATAGGAGACTGTAACAACGGGAGAGGACTTGTATTCATTACATGGGACTTTTTGGTGTACATTACATGGTATGTTCAAGCTAAGACATAACTTTGCTAAATAGTTCTTGGAAAATAAAGAGCATGAAAGAAGCATGACCACAGGGCTAATAACTTGCGCATGCGCCTTGGCCTTATGGTATATTACCCATACGCAAGGACAGCATCTAAAACGCGAGAACACGAGAATAGGAAACGTCGCATTTCATGTTTGTTGTGGCCTAATTTGACAAGTCGAGATTGCAAGATTTTACATCATATCAAAATGTCCCATTCTCGCGTGGTCGACTTTTGACAAAAAGTGTTATGCACAAAAACACAAGAATGCGAGAACGCGCAATTTGGGCGAAACTCGCAGTTTGGGCATATTTAGCTCGTTTGCAAAGGTCGAGATCTCATGAATGTTCCATAGTACCCTTACAGTATTCCATAGTTATATACATGAATGTCACGTGTCGATTCCCAAATTGAAACAATGTAGTTTTGTACGTTCAAGAATTTAGTGTGAAAACAACAAACAAACAACAACTGGTATACAATCAACAATTATATTA